>NC_069499.1:419059985-419359985 GCF_027579735.1 Bombina bombina
TAAAAGTTAAGTATAGAATGTATTCACCTCTTTCATTTATGTCGTGTCGTCACTTCCGGTTAGAGCCGATACGGACCTAAAGTATTTTAATATGTATGTGTCTCAAGATATCCAGTTCTATTGCGGACACTCACCGCTAACCGACGGTATATTGATGATATACTCATAATTTGGAAGGGTACAAAGACGGATTTGGATTACACATTTGAGATCATGAATAAGAATGAAAATAATCTACAATTCACCTATGAATGGAGCACTGTTCAAATCACTTTCTTGGACTTGAACATTAAGATCAACCATGGAAAAATTGAAACAACGCATTTTAAGAAAGTGGATAGTAACAACTACATTCACGAGACCAGCTGTCACCATCCTAATTGGAAGAACAACATCCCGAAAGGGCAGCTGATGCGGATGAGGAAAAATTGCTCGACACAGGAGAAATGGGAAGAACAGTCTGAATTTATAAAGAATAAGTTCCTGGATAGAGGATATGATGAGATGATGTTAAACCAGAAGAAAGAAGAAGTTGCTAGTATGGAAAGATCAGCTCTCACCAAATACAGGAAAAGGACAACACAGATGAAAGAAGGAGGAGTGACTCTCAATGTCCCTATGATCACGAAATTCAGTGCCAACAGAAATATCATAGAAAATATTTTCAGGTAACACTGGGCCCTGTTGAAAGAAGACGATGTGATTGGAGAGAAGCTTCCAGACAAACCGCGGTTTATCTATAGGAAAGCAAAAAATCTGAGAAGTCACCTAGCACCTAGTATCCAAAAGAAGAGAAACCCAGATACCAGAGACGTCTTTGGAAAGAAAATTACGGGTTTCTTTCCATGCCCATCCTGTAAAAATGGGAGAAAATCGACAAATTTCAGGTGTCACCATACGAAAGAAACTCATAAAATTCATGAAATTATAAGGTGCCAAGATAAAGGAACCATATACCTACTACAATGTTCCTGCGGTTTACAATATATTGGGCAAACCTCAAGGCCTCTACAAGATAGGATCCGGGAACATCTGCTACTAATAGAAAAATTAAGCATGGACACTGCTCTGTACAGACATTTCTCCACAGTACATAAGGGAAATATCAAAGATCTCACATATATGGGGATAAAGAAAGTGAAAAAAGAATGGAGGGGCGGCAGCTACGAGAAAAAGTTGCTGTCTGCTGAATCCAGGTGGATTTTTACTATGGACTGCCTTTTCCCCAAAGGTCTGAACAACAGAGAAGATTTGTCTCACCTATTCAACATGATTTAGATGCTTAAGTATATTGCTACCAATGTTCTAAAGAAATAAGACACTTAGCCCAGATATCTCTATTCCATTTAGAACTTGGGGCTTTTTAGAATTATCAGTCTCATTTTATACCTGGGCCACTATTTTATAATTCTAAAAAAGATGAAATAACGGATCTTTTAGATTTATAATTATTCTTTTATATTCATTCTCATCATCTCTTGATTACCTTGGATGATAGCACAAAGAAAATTACATCATCTCATTCAGATACATCCTCTTAATACTTCGTTCCACAACAATTCCAAGGCTAATATGTTGTTCTGTCATATATGTATCCACTGATCTACTGAAGATAATACCCTCTCCAAAAAGAGTATACGATACATTAAACCACAATCATTTAAATTTTAAGTAGCCACGTATACACAAACACTGTTAGACCAAGATTTTAACTCACCATAGGCCATAATAGGGCATATGGTCTGAGCCCTGTCCGGCATTTTTGACCGTGAAATACTCTTTATTGGACCACGATTATAACATTCTTTCATGACATATTTCCAAACAGCGATCCTAAGTGCTGCAAAATTATATTAAGCTTTATTATGACATGTTTCAAATATAGACGAATAGTAAGATGGTTAAAGATAGGATTTACCATCAAGGAAATAAGGACCATTAACATTAGAGTTTTCCCTAAAACTATCAGATAATAGGCAGCCTCTTCTTAACATTATGAGGGAGTAACTCATATTTAGCGGCACACAATGTTGTCTCTAAAGGTGTAAGGACTTAGGAGACCCATAAGGCATGGACACCGCTCATATAGGTGAACTAGATATAAGGGTGCATTGCATACAGGGTATTACACGGTCCACTAGTAAGTACATTAGCACATTTTGAGTACAAGTCCGCATTCTCAGTCTGTCCCTTGGTCATTTTTTCATGTTTAACTCTATACTGATCTTAGATATAATGCACTAATACACTGAAGGTAGTGCTAAATGTTAATGATCAGTCGGCATGAGCAAGAAGCCCAAATATATAATACCTAGTCCAGCGACAGGAATACCACAATGAGAGGATGGTCCGATAAAATAAAATACATATATATGAAAATATAAATATATAAATTTGCTTGTATAAAAACCGGATCTAATTTTATTGCTTTATTGCCACAAATAGAGAATTACTACTTATAGCGAGATCATCACATATGATAACATAGGAGATTAATTGAGCATCCCCACCCCCTTCCTCATAATCATTAGAGATATCGGTTGAGGTTTACTCGTAATGTAAACATTACTTGTACTCCAATCAACAAACAGATCACGGACAACACCCTCATACAGACGTAAGTGTCTACACCCATGGCCTCCCATTGCCCAATCAATGCCGCCTATTATCGTGACGTCACGACCAATCAGAGCCAGCTAAACACGGAGCACAGAAAGGAGAAAAAACAAATACATCTTCCTCTGTCACTCCATTTACATCTATTATATTATTAGTTCTGTTAGCGGTGAGTGTCCGCAATAGAACTGGATATCTTGAGACACATACATATTAAAATACTTTAGGTCCGTATCGGCTCTAACCGGAAGTGACGACACGACATAAATGAAAGAGGTGAATACATTCTATACTTAACTTTTAAGAAATGGTTTGAATACTAAAAATAAATATGATTGATCATCATGACACTAAGGGGGCTTGATAAGGCAAATTAGGTGTTAAGCTACTACACGGGAATACCGAAAATACCGATAATCACACGAAAAACCGGAAGTTAATCAACCTCCGATTAGGGGTCAAGCACCCTATATAAGGCACCTATTTACAAATTGAAAACCAGTCTTAAGAAAGGCCTGACACGGGCCGAAACGCGTAGACACTGGTAAGCCTTATTCTATATGTGACAATTTATTGTGCAATCTACACTATATCTGTTGTTTTTCTCTAGGGAGGAACATACCCACAATCGTGCATACACAGGCATTTTTTCCAAAAATCTATTGGTGATATTTTCTTCTATCAACTTCTTATGGTGGGACTTTCATCTATCAAGGAGAATAGGAATTCAACTATACTTTCAGACTAACAATTTATTGCAGCATTTCTCAATTTTTTAGACTATTGTCTGCATTCAAAAATATAATTTTTGCATTTATCACGGTTCTTCATTTTTTACTCAGGGGTGTCTGTATTAATACAGATATTGGACTTTAGTATATATATTTTTTAATATATTTTTTATTTTCTGATAAGGATTTGACTTTCACAGTCACTGGCTGGTATTTAGCATTAGCACTTTTTTCACCGGCACCTATTGCTTTTTATATAAAAAAAATTTCACAAGCTTTATTAGTATTTTTCATTGACATTTTTGTCTTTTATATACACACATATGTTGGATTTACAAATCAAACACTTTAAGGAACAGCACTGCCATTACACACTTTGGAGACCGTTTGTTTCAGCTTATATTTTTACAGGGAGTGCAGAATTATTAGGCAAATTAGTATTTTGACCACATCATCCTCTTTATGCATGTTGTCTTACTCCAAGCTGTATAGGCTCGAAAGCCTACTATCAATTAAGCATATTAGGTGATGTGCATCTCTGTAATGAGAAGGGGTGTGGTCTAATGACATCAACACCCTATATCAGGTGTGCATAATTATTAGGCAACTTCCTTTCCTTTGGCAAAATGGGTCAAAAGAAGGACTTGACAGGCTCAGAAAAGTCAAAAATAGTGAGATATCTTGCAGAGGGATGCAGCACTCTTAAAATTGCAAAGCTTCTGAAGCGTGATCATCGAACAATCAAGCGTTTCATTCAAAATAGTCAACAGGGTCGCAAGAAGCGTGTGGAAAAACCAAGGCGCAAAATAACTGCCCATGAACTGAGAAAAGTCAAGCGTGCAGCTGCCAAGATGCCACTTGCCACCAGTTTGGCCATATTTCAGAGCTGCAACATCACTGGAGTGCCCAAAAGCACAAGGTGTGCAATACTCAGAGACATGGCCAAGGTAAGAAAGGCTGAAAGACGACCACCACTGAACAAGACACACAAGCTGAAACGTCAAGACTGGGCCAAGAAATATCTCAAGACTGATTGTTCTAAGGTTTTATGGACTGATGAAATGAGAGTGAGTCTTGATGGGCCAGATGGATGGGCCCGTGGCTGGATTGGTAAAGGGCAGAGCTCCAGTCCGACTCAGACGCCAGCAAGGTGGAGGTGGAGTACTGGTTTGGGCTGGTATCATCAAAGATGAGCTTGTGGGGCCTTTTCGGGTTGAGGATGGAGTCAAGCTCAACTCCCAGTCCTACTGCCAGTTTCTGGAAGACACCTTCTTCAAGCAGTGGTACAGGAAGAAGTCTGCATCCTTCAAGAAAAACATGATTTTCATGCAGGACAATGCTCCATCACACGCGTCCAAGTACTCCACAGCGTGGCTGGCAAGAAAGGGTATAAAAGAAGAAAATCTAATGACATGGCCTCCTTGTTCACCTGATCTGAACCCCATTGAGAACCTGTGGTCCATCATCAAATGTGAGATTTACATGGAGGGAAAACAGTACACCTCTCTGAACAGTGTCTGGGAGGCTATGGTTGCTGCTGCACGCAATGTTGATGGTGAACAGATCAAAACACTGACAGAATCCATGGATGGCAGGCTTTTGAGTGTCCTTGCAAAGAAAGGTGGCTATATTGGTCACTGATTTGTTTTTGTTTTGTTTTTGAATGTCAGAAATGTATATTTGTGAATGTTGAGATGTTATATTGGTTTCACTGGTAAAAATAAATAATTGAAATGGGTATATATTTGTTTTTTGTTAAGTTGCCTAATAATTATGCACAGTAATAGTCACCTGCACACACAGATATCCCCCTAAAATAGCTAAAACTAAAAACAAACTAAAAACTACTTCCAAAAATATTCAGCTTTGATATTAATGAGTTTTTTGGGTTCACTGAGAACATGGTTGTTGTTCAATAATAAAATGAATCCTCAAAAATACAACTTGCCTAATAATTCTGCACTCCCTGTAATCTTCGTACACTATAAATAAACCTATTGATTTTTGTCTACATACGTCTATTCTGGTTGGAATACATTTTTTAGAAGGTTTTTTATATATTTTTTATAGAAGGCTCTATTTGTTTTTATATCTGTGACAGTATTTTTTGTGACCATTCATTGTATTGATTTTATTGTAAAACCATCATGGATCCATGACATTTGGTTCAACTGTATTTTATTGTATTTCATTGTACTGTATACACCTAACTGGATGTAATACATTGTTTTTATTTTATTTTCCATTAGTATATGTATTTACCTGCCTTCATATAGTTGGCACCTGGGCTATTCTTCTATCTTTGAACTTGCAGACAAACCCTTATCCAAACCATCCTGAAGAAACTGTAAAATTCTAGGAATTCTAAAAGAATGCCAGGAGAATTTATGAGAAGAACACCATGAAATGTAAGTCTTCCAAACTCTATAATAAATCTTTCTAGAGACAGATTTATGAGCTTGTAACATAGTATTAATCACTGAGTCAGAGAAACCTCTATGACTTAGTACTAAGCGTTCAATTTCCATACCTTCAAATTTAATGATTTTAGATCCTGATGGCAAAACGGTCCTTGAGATAGTAGGTCTGGCCATAACGGAAGGGGCCAAAACAGGCAACTGGACATCCGAAACAGATCCGCATACCAAAACCTGTGTGGCCATGCTGGAGCCACCAGCAACACAAATGATTGTTCCATGATGATTTTGGAGATCACTCTTGGAAGGAGAACTAGAAGCGGGAAAATGTAAGCAGGATGATAACACCAAGGAAGTGTCAGCACATCCACTGCTTCCGCCTGAACATCCCTGGACCTGGACAGGTATCTGGGAAGTTTCTTGTTTAGATGAGAGGCCATGAGATCTATCTCTGGAAGACCCCACATCTGAACAATCTGAGAAAACACATCTGGATGGAGAGACCACTCCCCTGGATGTAAAGTCTGGCGGCTGAGATAATCCGCCTCCCAATTGTCTACACCTGGGATATGCACAGCAGAGATTAGACAGGAGTTGGATTCCGCCCAAACAAGTATCTGAGATACTTCTTTCATAGCTTGGGGACTGTGAGTCCCACCCTGAGGATTGACATATGCCACTGTTGTGATATTGTCTGTCTGAAAACAAATGAACGGTTCTTTCTTTAGCAGAGGCCAAAACTGAAGAGCTCTGAGAATTGCACGGAGTTCTAAAATATTTATTGGTAATCTCGCCTCTTGAGATTTCCAAACCCCTTGTGCTGTCAGAGATCCCCAAACAGCTCCCCAACCTGAAAGACTCACATCTGTTGTGATCACAGTCCAGGTTGGCCGAACAAAAGAAGACCCTTGAACTAAATGATGGTGATCTATCCACCATGTCAGAGAGTGTCGTACATTGGGATTTAAGGATATTAATTGTGATATCTTTGTATAATTCCTGCACCATTGATTCAACATACAAAGCTGTAGAGGTCTCATGTGAAAACGAGCAAAGGGGATCGCGTCCGATGCTGCAGTCATGAGACCTAAAACTTACATGCACATAGCCACTGAAGGGAATGACTGAGACTGAAGGTGCCGGCAGGCTGCAACCAATTTTAAACGTCTCTTGTCTGTTAGAGACAGAGTCATGGACACTGAATCTATCTGGAAGCCTAAAAAGGTGACCCTTGTCTGAGGAATCAAGAAACATTTTGGTAAATTGATCCTCCAACCATGTTTCCGAAGAAACAACACTAGTTGATTCGTGTGAGATTCTGCAGTACATAAAGACTGAGCTAGTACCAAGATATCGTCCAAATAAGGAAACACTGCAATACCCTGTTCTCTGATTGCAGAGAGTAGGGTACCCAGAGCCTTTGAAAAGATTTTTGGAGCTGTTGAAAGGCCAAATGGAAGAGCAACAAATTGGTAATGCTTGTTTAGAAAAGAGAATCTCAGAAACTGATAATGTTCTGGATGAATCGGAATATGAAGATATGCATCCTGCAAGTCTATTGTGGACATATAATGTCCTTGCTGAACAAAAGGCAGAATAGTCCTTATAGTCACCATCTTGAAAGTTAGTACTCTTACATAACGATTCAAAATTTTTAGATCCAGAACTGGTCTGAATACATTTTCCTTCTTTGGTACAATGAATAGATTTGAATAAAACCCCAAACCTTGTTCCTGAGGAGGAACTGGCATGATTACCCCTGAAGACTCCAGGTCTGAAACACACTTCAGGAAAGCCTGAGCTTTTACTGGATTTGCTGGGATACGTGAGAGAAAAAAATCTTCTCACAGGAGGTCTTACTCTGAATCCTATTCGATACCCTTGAGAGACAATGCTCTGAATTCATTGATTTTGGACAGATTTTATCCAAATATCCTTGAAAAACCTTAACCTGCCCCCTACCAGATGAGCTGGAATGAGGGCCGCACCTTCATGCGGACTTAGGGGCTGGCTTTGGTTTCCTAAATGGCTTGGATTTATTCCAATTTGAGGAAGGCTTCCAATTGGAAGCAGATTCCTTGGGGGGAGGATTGAGTTTTTGTTCCTTATTCTGACGAAAGGAACGAAAATGGTTAGAAGCCTTAGATTTACCCTTAGGTTTTTTATCCTAAGGCAGAAAAACTCCCTTTCCCCCAGTGACAGTTGAAATAATAGAATACAACTGAGAACCAAATAAATTATTACCATAGAAAGAAAGAGATAGTAATCTAGATTTAGATGTCATATCAGCATTCCAAGATTTAAGCCACAAAGCTCTTCTAGCTAATATAGCTAAAGACATGGATCTAACATCAATTTTGATAATATCAAAAATGGCATCACAAATAAAATGATTAGCATATTGCAGCAAGCGAATAATGCTAGATAAATCAGAATCCAATTCCTGTTGCGCTAAATTCTCCAACCAGAAAGTTGATGCAGCCGCAACATCAGCCAAAGAAATTGCAGGTCTGAGAAGATGACCTGAATATAAATAGGCCTTCCTTAGATAAGATTCAAGCTTCCTATCTAAAGGATCCTTAAAGGAAGTACTATCTTTCATAGGAATAGTGGTACGTTTAGCAAGAGTAGAAATAGCCCCATCAACTTTGGGGATTTTTTCCCAAAACTCTATAGATTTTGCTGGTAAAGAATACAATTTTTTATACCTTGAAGAAGGGATAAAAGAAGTACCTGGCTTATTCCATTCCCTAGAAATCATAACAGAAATAGTCTCAGGAATAGGAAAAACCCCTGGAGAAACCACAGGAGGTTTAAAAACAGCATTTAAACGTTTATTAGACTGAACGTCAATAGGAGTGGTTACCTCAATATCCAAAGTAATTAACACTTCTTTTAATAAAGAACGCATATACTCTATTTTAAATAAATAAGTAGATTTGTCAGTGTCAATGTCTGAGGAAAGATCTTCTGTATCAGATAGATCCTCATCAGAAGAGGATAAATTATTATGTTGTTGGTCATTTGAAATTTCATCAACTAAATGAGAAGTTTTAAAAGACCTTTTACGTTTATTAGAAGGTGGAAATGCAGACAAAGCCTTCAGGATAGAATCAGAAACAAATTCTTTAAAATTTACAGGTATATCATGCACATTAGAAGTTGAAGGAACTGCAACTGGCAATGTACTATTACTGATGGATACACTATCTGCATGTAAAAGTTTATCATGACAACTATTACAAATGACATTCGGCGAAATAATTTCTACAATTTTACAACAAATGCAACAAACATAAAGCCACTGGCATAATAGAGAAGTACAGCCTCAGCAATGTGAAATGTAAAATATACTTTAAAAAAACAAAACAGCTTTAGATTTGATTTTTTTCATATGCATAGACTGCAAAGTTGTGATCGTGTTTATACTATAATAATAGTACTATCTGATGGGTATATATGTGTGTATGTATATGTATGTGTGTATGTATATGTATGTGTGTATGTATATATATGTGTATATGTATATATATGTATATATATGAGTATATATATATATATATTATATATATTATGTTATATGGGTAATTTGAATCTCACATATTAAGCATATTGAGGGTAGCCTTAAATCTAGTATCAAATGTTTATAATGCAGCATTCCACAAGTTTCTTTTGTATAAGTTGTAACATATGGTTCTAATATAACATCCTCTCTTTAAATGGTTATATGGGCATATTCTGTTATGTGCTATAACAACATTCTTATTTCCTGTGGGCCCCTTATGCAGATGTGAAGTTAACTACGTTTTTTATATATTTCCTGTGACCTCATGTATGACGTATACATCACTATAAATTCTTTGTGTGTTCTTCAATAAAGGGGACTCTTGTGAAAACACTCAGTTGCATGTGTGTGTGATTTCAGTGGTCACCCCAGGGCCCTGAAGAAAACGTGTGCCGCACCCTTATCAGCCAGAGCAGAGCTAAGGAACAAAAGAAGTAACCCTACAAACTGGTGTCAGAAGTGGGATGAAACAGGGAACTCTCGGAAGGTGAGCTGAACAAAGAGTCCTTTTTATTCTGACCTTTTTTCTCTTACCACGAGACCCCTTAAGTTTCATTTTACATAGGAATAGTTGGGGAATATATATGTATATCTTTGGTAGATTCTAAAAGAGGAATAGTAGATTTCTTTGGTAGAAATCAGGTTAAATATATATATGAATCTTTGGTAGATTAAAAATAAAAAGGGAATAATAGATTTCTTTGGTAGAAATCAGATTATATAAAGTCTGGCTGAAGGGTTAAACCACACATTTTCTTGCTGCTTGCTTTTGAAATATTGCTGTATGGCTAACATTGCTTTAAAGTTATAAGATAAATACTGCATTGTTTATATGAATTCTTATGCTGCTTGCTTTCTAAATATGCTGTATGGCAAAATACTGTTTATTGTATAAAGTGTTAAGGAAGTAAAATACTGCTTATTGTATAAAGTATTAAGAAAGTAAACTGTTGCTTATATGTATTGCTGTTTCTAAATGTTAGTTAAAACGCTACATTTTTTCTGGTGAAGGGTGACCTTTGACCTAGAGATAATTAATGCCAGAAACTACTGAAAGGATCAGCATAGTGATATTTTTTTTCTTTCTCTTGTTGTAAACTTAAGCATTAAGCACAATAACTGGTAACGGAGTACAACCATTCTAGTTAATGTGGTTTTGCAAAAAGATTCAATAATTAATTGCTCTTAAAAGGTAAAGGTATTGTATTTTTTTATTTTTATTATTTTTTATTATTTTTTTTTTATTTTTTTTTTTTGTATTGTATTATATTTTGTTGTAAATGTGTGCAAACAGAATACAAAGGAAACAGTAGTAGAATTTGTTAAGCGTTTTTATAAATGCTGGAAGGAAGAGGCTGGAATGGAATCAGGAGATGCAATGGGCTCTCTGAAGGTCCAGACTTGCATTAGTAATATGCAACCTCAGCTTTCTTTGTTGGTGAAACAACTTGTCTCTGATTGGCCGGAGTTGACTCCAGCAGAATTCTTGCAAAGAATTCATGAAAAAGAAGGGGCAGGTTGTTTTGACATCAGGAAATTAGAGGGAAAAAACGCTGCTTTTCATCAAAAGCAGAGTTTACAACATTGTGATCCATTCCAGGCCAGGGAAAGGGATAATACAGGGAGTAATAGAATGTATGTGAGAGGTAGAGGGAGAGCTAGAGGAAGAGCTAGAGGGAATTATACTTCAAACAGAACACATTGATTAGTGCCCCTGCTTTAGGACTACCTGATTATTGTAAACAATTGCACTTGTATGTGAGGGACAATTGTAAAACCATGGCTGCTGTCTATGCCCAAGAGCAAGGTGGAGGCAATATGCGTCAGGTAGCTTTCTTTTCCAAAGTAGTTCCAATATCGGTACAAGGGATGCCGGCGTGTCTCCGAGCATTGGCGGCTTGCGCCATGGCTGTAGAGATGGTTGGAACAATCACATTAGGCCATCCAATAGTACTACACACTAGTCACCAAGTTTTACATCTTGTAAAAAATGTCACTACCCAACACATGACTTCTCAAAGACTTTCTGGTTATGAATGTATATTACTGAATAATACAAATCTGACTATTAAATATAGTAGTGTATCCTCAGGGCCAACTCAAATACTTAGTGCCTTACTTACAGGATCACCAGACTTTCCAACAGATCATGATTGTATAGAGGTAATACACCACATTACCACACCAAGACCTGACTTGATGGATAAACCTTTTGACCATGCTGATAATGTGTTTGTTGATGGTTCTTGTTCCCGACCTAGTGACGGTATTTATAAGACAGGCTATGCCGTTGTGCAACTACCAGACATTGTTCTAGATGCAGGCCCCATTCCTTATCCTTCTGCACAAGCTGCAGAATAGCACTTACAAAAGCATGTAAATTGTTTGAAAATAAATCTGTTAACATTTACACTGACTCTCGCTATGCTTTTGGGGTTGTGCATGATTTTGGTATGATATGGAAACAACGTGGTTTTGTTTCAGCAGATGGTAAGACCATCTCTCATACAGACCTGATTAATGACCTTTTAGAGGCCATACAACTCCCAAAGGACATAGCGATCATACATTGCCGTGCACATACACACAAGTCTGACCCTATTTCCTTGGGTAATGCACTTGCAGATAAAATTGCTAAGGAGGCTGCTTATGTTTCTCATACACCCGGATCCACCATCCGTATGTATGCTGTTTTAGCCCCACCTTCATGTCCTACAGACCATATGCTTCTTGAACTCCAGGGACATGCCACTCCTAGTGACATATCTTTCTGGACTACTAATGGGTTAACTTTAGATGAGAATGGTTTGTTTTCTAAAGAGGGGAAGGTGGGCATACCGGAAAGCAGTGCACCACTCTTTATAGCACAAGCCCATGGTGTTGAACACCTAGGTATAAAACCAACAACTAACTTGTTGAAGCAATCTTTCTACATTAGAGGTATAGGTGATCATTGCAAGGCATATATTAATAGATGTGTATATTGCTTACAGACCAATGCAACCATCCCCAATAAAGCCCAGCATGACCTCTTACCCCCACCTACAGCCCCATTCACACATCTACAAATTGATTTTACACATATTCCAAAAACTGGCACTAAACAATTATATCTGCTTGTAATAGTTGACCAATTTTCTAAGTGGCTAGAAGCTTTTGTTACCCAGAGGGAAGATGCAAAAACAGTCGCTAAAATTTTAGCCACTGAAATAATTCCCAGATTTGGTTGTCCGCTTCAGATTAATTCACACATGAGTTAGTAGAATGGTTACAGATTAATTGGAACTTTCACATTCCCTACCATCCTCAAAGCTCAGGGATTGTAGAAAGAATGAATCGCAATATCAAGGAAAAACTTTTAAAGGCAACAGCAGGTACATGGGTTAAATGGCAAAACTATTTACCTGCGATTTTAGCAGAAATCAGAATGACCCCAAATAGGACAACCAGGTTGTCTCCATTTGAGGTCCTAATGGGTAGACCATTCCCGACTCCATGGGTAAAAGGCCCACTTATCATTAAAAATGGTGATTTAGATTGTATTAAGGAACAATATGTAAAACAATTGATTGATAAATTGAATGGCATCTATGGTGATGTGAAATAAATGTGATAAAGAAATAAACGTGACAAGTGATTTGTAAAGTATACTTGAGTGTAAACTAAATACTTAAAAAGTTCATATAAGGATATGTATGTTCTTCCACAATCTTCACGCTTCTATTTTCTTTTGATCCTCATATGAAAAGAAAGAAAGAAATGCCACATAGCGTAATTCTGTAACCTTTTCAAATGCAGAATGCGTGTGTACAAATGCTTACTCACATGAGATGGAGCTATAGCCAAGCTCAGGTTTGTGCGCACACCCAATGTTATACTGTTGGGTAAACAGTTGCTTGAACCGGATATTTGAATAAAATGGATTTATTTAAAATATAAGTATAAAAAGCGCCACAAGAGCTGCAGAAATCACCAAATACAATGGAATCGGCAATACAATCAAGTAATTGCTCAAATTGAGCTTATACACAATGCTAGAGACCGTGGTAAGGAGTGCCGAAACTTAACCACACAACCTCCCCCTTAAGAGTCCAGCATATGTTGCTCTCCTCGCTGGTGTGCAGATTCTTGGAAGGACGCCAAAGAACAAGAAACAATGTATCCGACGTACGTTTCGCAAAAGAGCTTTTTCAAGGAATGGTGTGCGCATGTCTGAAAGTCCTATTTGAATGTTTTAGGTTTAAGCCGGATATCCGGTATTAAGTCCTCCATTTTGGAAGTGGGCATAGTCATGATTAATCTTCCTTAGACTGCCGATATTTCAACACAAAAATTCTAGACAATATATATATATATATACACGTTAAGGAAAATATTGGTTTACGCAAATCTTCATTAAAAACGTCCTGAACTTATTTTGATAAAGCGACAGCTGCCAACATGTCTACTACATAGCATATCGGTTAATGCCTTTTATGGATTATTGTGTAACATATCAACTTAAGTCACATTTGTCGCTCACCGCTACTCCAATATTCCATACCCATAACAGGAATATACATGCTTATATTTATCAAAACAGGTCTTATCATTTAAGAAGTATCGTCATGATATATATACACGTGGATAATCTCCTACACACAATATTCTTTGATAACGTTCTCAAGTTTCATTAAACGTTGTCCATTATAATTTGAGACACAAAATTTATCATGATATCAGTGGTTCCTTATCTTTTGTGATTATTTCAAATCTACCTATAAATAGATGAATAGAGATGTCTTGAATTAGTGAGATGATTTCACGAGGATGGAAGCTGAGTTATATCTTTATAAGAAATGATGTAGCTCAAAATCTTTGTTAAGGCCGTTCGGTATGAAACTATCCATAATGTGGATCCATTTCATCTCAAGACGACCCAATTGATTCTGTACATCTCCTCCTCTCCAACTACACTCTATCTTCCTGATACCTAGAAAATCAAGATCTTCTATCCTCCTATTATGTTTTCTATTAAAATGTGCTGATAGTGAATGTTTTAGAAAGCCTTTTTCTATATTGTAAATATGCTCATTAAGTCTGGTTTTCAGAAGCCTGGAAGTACGGCCAATGTAAATTAAATTACACGAACACCGTAATAAGTATATTACGTTCTTACTATTACATGTAATGAACTGATTGATATCGTAAGTCCTATTGCCGTCAGCAGAATGAAATTTGTTACAAACTCTCAATCCCTTTTTCATTTTCTTGCAGGCACTACAAAATTGACATCTCCTAAAGCCTGCTTGGGGAGAGGATAACCAGTTGTTATTTGAACTTATTTTTTCCACTTTTATTATATTGTGTGAGAGTTGTAATTTTAAATTAGGTACCTTTTTAAAAATTATATTTGGTCTATCCTCTATGATTTCCAACAGACTTGGGTCTCTGAATAGAATACCCCAGTGTTTCTGTATAATATCTCTGACTTCACTACTTTGGGTGCTGTGTTGTAGAATAAGCCTACTTGCTGTTTTGGTGTTATCCATTATCGATGTCCCTTTATTTTTCTGTTTGTACTGTAATAACTTGTTCCTATCTAATTTTGCAACTTCCTCTATTTTCTCCTCTAAGAAGTCATTAGGATAGTTTTTTTCTTCAAATCTATCTTTTAATATTTTAGCTTGAGTTTGGAAAACGTTCTTATCCCTACAGTTGCGTCTTAGACGAACAAATTGCCCCTTTGGTATATTTTTTAACCAATGTTTCTGGTGGCAACTATTAAGACTAATATAGTTGTTCACATCAATACTCTTAAAAAAGTTTTTTGTTTTTAATGTGTTGTCTTCTATATAGATTTCTAAATCAAGAAATTCTACCCTAGTATTACTATTGGTCCATGTTAAAGCTATGTTAAACTCATTGTTTGCCAGATATTTTTTAAAATCGACCAATTGGCACTCTGTTCCTGACCAAATAAGGAACAGGTCATCTATGTAACGACGATAGGACACCAGATATTGCGCCCAGGGGGAATTGTAGATGTAAAGATTTTCCCAATTTGCCATGTATAAATTGGCATAGCTGGGCGCAAATCTGGTGCCCATCGCCGTTCCACTGATCTGAAGATAATAGTCTCTATTAAACCAAAAAAAATTGGTCTCCAGGATAATCTTAATCCCCTCCAGGATAAAGTGTAATTGTTTGGGGTCAAGGGTAGTATCTTCTCTTAAAATATTTTGCACTGAAGTAATGCCTAACTCCTTATCTATAATGGTATAGAGAGATGTTACATCTCCAGTTACTAATAGCCAGTCTTTGTTCCATTTGATGTTTTCCAGATCATTCAATATACTAATTGTGTCTTTTAAGTATGATTTGGTATTTTTAACATATGTTTGCAAAAATGTGTCTATATAGGCTGACAAATTGCTAGTATGTGAATTGACCCCAGACACGATCGGTCTCCCTGGAGGGTTTTTTAGATCTTTATGGATCTTGGGAAGTACATAGAAATTGGCAGTTTTGGGGAATTTAATGTATATATATTGGTATTCTTTCTTATTTAGAATACCTTCTTTTAACCCTTCATTTAGATATTTTTCAATTCTTCTCTTGAAGGTGAATGTGGGATTAGAATCTAGTTTTTTGTATGTACTTGTGTCGTTCAGCTGTCTGAGGCATTCTTCATTATATTTTTCTCTGTCCATTATGACGGTGCCTCCGCCCTTATCGGCCGGCTTCACCACTATCTCATTATTATTTTGTAATTCTTTTAGTGCAACCTGTTCCTCCTTAGTTAGATTAGATGTATAATTTGTTTTTAGATGTTTGATGTCCCTATGCACTAATTCCAAGAAGGTTTCCATTGGGCCTGATTTGTATTGAGTGGGATTAAATACAGATGTGTTTTTCACTTCTGTATGTCTGTATTTGTTGGGTTCAGGGATACTGTTTTTTACAATTGGACTATTCAAGAAATACTTTTTAATGCATAAGTTGCGTATAAATTTTTGCACTCCTATATAAGTATCAAATTTATTAATCCTATAACTGGGGGCAAAATTTAGTCCCCTATTTAGGACTGAAGTCTGTGCTTCTGTTAATGTTACTTTAGATAGATTAAAGATACCCTTGCCTGGCTTTTCTTTATTTACGTTTTCTATTACAGGTTTTGGTTTAATGATTTTCTTGTTTGTCAGTGTTCTACTCTGTCCATATTTCTTCTCCTTTTGTTGAACAGGTCTGAATCTGTTCGATTGTACTTTCTTTTCCCTGCCTCTAAAAAAACCTCCTCATCCTCTTCTGAGCTATATCTATTTAAAGTATCAAATCTATTGTGTGTAGGGATGTCTTCCTGGTAATATACCCTCTGTTTTTTGAAGGGATTTCTGGGTTGTTGCCAGTCATAATCTTCCTTCCTCTGCTGTTCTGTGCGGTAATAGTTCCCTTTGTGTTGTATATGGTTACTGCTACCTGACTCATACTGGCAATCATTCCTTTTATGACCCTGTCTTGAGTCTCTCTCATTGTTGTGTGAGTAATAGTTCTCTCTCTCCCTATTTGCCAAAGTGTTCTGATAATGTCTGTTATTATTACCATTATTGTACATGACTCTGTTGTTGTGCCCTGATCTATTTTCACTGTGTCGGTTATCTATATTATTTCTATTGCTGGTGTTATAATTATTGACTCTGGAATTCCTAGTTTTAAAATTTCTTTCTTTTCTCTCTTTATAATCATCATGATCCCTAAAGTATTTCTTTCTCTTGGTGTTTTTTATTTCTTTCTTCAAAGAATCTAAATTCTCGGCTATTTTCTGTGACAAATCCTCATAATTTTTATTATTCATATGAGGAATAATTTTTTGCTCTAACATATTTATTTCTTCATTCACTGCATCCAATAGTTTCTTTCTTTCATTTATGATTAAATTCATCAGTTTTTTAGTACATTCTTCCAGAATGTGATTCCATTTTGTCATGAACATAAGATTGTCTTGCCCAAAAGTTGGATTTTTAAAAATCCTTAACCCTCTTGGTGTGATTTGTTCTTTCAAGTATTTTTCTAGTGTAACTATTTCTAGATGGTATTTAATTTCTTTAGACATATGTTTTTCTACTTCTCTTAATAAATTTTCTAAACTCTCATTAGTGGTGTCGGAGTTGTCAAAAAAATCATCAGCACCTGTTGTAGTTGTGCGTCTATTAAGAAATAGAGACATCTCAGGTCTTTGTTTTGTCTCAGATGGAAATCTTATCTAGATAGTAATAGAATAATGAGTATAATTATCTTCTGATGTCAATAGAATTTTATCCTAATAATGTGCTTATTATGTCTCAATATCTCAATATCTTATCTATTCGTATCCGTGTCTATTTGTAGTTAGTGTGTGAATGTAAGTGTCAGAGCAGCTTACAATAGGTTAATCTCCCTGTGTACTCACATATGTGACTGCGGGTGAGATATAATACAAAGGCAAAAAACGTGTTATAAATTATTGGCTGGATGTGTTTGTAGTTTATGCAAAAGTGTATTCACATTGGTTAAACTCAAAAATTACCTTCATGTGTTAATAAATACTAAAATACAATTTGTGAAAAAGTGCTACGAAACTTTACAATATCTTAAAAATCTATCTATACAGTTTGGGCAATAAAATTCTGTGCACTGTCAGAGATGGTATCAAATACAGAAAGTGATAACAAATACCAAAAAAATCACAAAACCAAAGAAAATGTGAAATAAATGTGATAAAGAAATAAACGTGACAAGTGATTTGTAAAGTATACTTGAGTGTAAACTAAATACTTAAAAAGTTCATATAAGGATATGTATGTTCTTCCACAATCTTCACGCTTCTATTTTATTTTGATCCTCATATGAAAAGAAAGAAAGAAATGCCACATAGCGTAATTCTGTAACCTTTTCAAATGCAGAATGCGTGTGTACAAATGCTTACTCACATGAGATGGAGCTATAGCCAAGCTCAGGTTTGTGCGCACACCCAATGTTATACTGTTGGGTAAACAGTTGCTTGAACCGGATATTTGAATAAAATGGATTTATTTAAAATATAAGTATAAAAAGCGCCACAAGAGCTGCAGAAATCACCAAATACAATGGAATCGGCAATACAATCAAGTAATTGCTCAAATTGAGCTTATACACAATGCTAGAGACCGTGGTAAGGAGTGCCGAAACTTAACCACACAACCTCCCCCTTAAGAGTCCAGCATATGTTGCTCTCCTCGCTGGTGTGCAGATTCTTGGAAGGACGCCAAAGAACAAGAAACAATGTATCCGACGTACGTTTCGCAAAAGAGCTTTTTCAAGGAATGGTGTGCGCATGTCTGAAAGTCCTATTTGAATGTTTTAGGTTTAAGCCGGATATCCGGTATTAAGTCCTCCATTTTGGAAGTGGGCATAGTCATGATTAATCTTCCTTAGACTGCCGATATTTCAACACAAAAATTCTAGACAATATATATATATATATATACATGTTAAGGAAAATATTGGTTTACGCAAATCTTCATTAAAAACGTCCTGAACTTATTTTGATAAAGCGACAGCTGCCAACATGTCTACTACATAGCATATCGGTTAATGCCTTTTATGGATTATTGTGTAACATATCAACTTAAGTCACATTTCTCGCTCACCGCTACTCCAATATTCCATACCCATAACAGGAATATACATGCTTATATTTATCAAAACAGGTCTTATCATTTAAGAAGTATCGTCATGATATATATACGTGGATAATCTCCTACACACAATATTCTTTGATAACGTTCTCAAGTTTCATTAAACGTTGTCCATTATAATTTGAGACACAAAATTTATCATGATATCAGTGGTTCCTTATCTTTTGTGATTATTTCAAATCTACCTATAAATAGATGAATAGAGATGTCTTGAATTAGTGAGATGATTTCACGAGGATGGAAGCTGAGTTATATCTTTATAAGAAATGATGTAGCTCAAAATCTTTGTTAAGGCCGTTCGGTATGAAACTATCCATAATGTGGATCCATTTCATCTCAAGACGACCCAATTGATTCTGTACATCTCCTCCTCTCCAACTACACTCTATCTTCCTGATACCTAGAAAATCAAGATCTTCTATCCTCCTATTATGTTTTCTATTAAAATGTGCTGATAGTGAATGTTTTAGAAAGCCTTTTTCTATATTGTAAATATGCTCATTAAGTCTGGTTTTCAGAAGCCTGGAAGTACGGCCAATGTAAATTAAATTACACGAACACCGTAATAAGTATATTACGTTCTTACTATTACATGTAATGAACTGATTGATATCGTAAGTCCTATTGCCGTCAGCAGAATGAAATTTGTTACAAACTCTCAATCCCTTTTTCATTTTCTTGCAGGCACTACAAAATTGACATCTCCTAAAGCCTGCAAAAAACTTTTTTAAGAGTATTGATGTGAACAACTATATTAGTCTTAATAGTTGCCACCAGAAACATTGGTTAAAAAATATTCCAATTTGGGGCAATTTGTTCGTCTAAGACGCAACTGTAGGGATAAGAACGTTTTCCAAACTCAAGCTAAAATATTAAAAGATAGATTTGAAGAAAAAAACTATCCTAATGACTTCTTAGAGGAGAAAATAGAGGAAGTTGCAAAATTAGATAGGAACAAGTTATTACAGTACAAACAGAAAAATAAAGGGACATCGATAATGGATAACACCAAAACAGCAAGTAGGCTTATTCTACAACACAGCACCCAAAGTAGTGAAGTCAGAGATATTATACAGAAACACTGGGGTATTCTATTCAGAGACCCAAGTCTGTTGGAAATCATAGAGGATAGACCAAATATAATTTTTAAAAAGGTACCTAATTTAAAATTACAACTCTCACACAATATAATAAAAGTGGAAAAAATAAGTTCAAATAACAACTGGTTATCCTCTCCCCAAGCAGGCTTTAGGAGATGTCAATTTTGTAGTGCCTGCAAGAAAATGAAAAAGGGATTGAGAGTTTGTAACAAATTTCATTCTGCTGACGGCAATAGGACTTACGATATCAATCAGTTCATTACATGTAATAGTAAGAACGTAATATACTTATTACGGTGTTCGTGTAATTTAATTTACATTGGCCGTACTTCCAGGCTTCTGAAAACCAGACTTAATGAGCATATTTACAATATAGAAAAAGGCTTTCTAAAACATTCACTATCAGCACATTTTAATAGAAAACATAATAGGAGGATAGAAGATCTTGATTTTCTAGGTATCAGGAAGATAGAGTGTAGTTGGAGAGGAGGAGATGTACAGAATCAATTGGGTCGTCTTGAGATGAAATGGATCCACATTATGGATAGTTTCATACCGAACGGCCTTAACAAAGATTTTGAGCTACATCATTTCTTATAAAGATATAACTCAGCTTCCATCCTCGTGAAATCATCTCACTAATTCAAGACATCTCTATTCATCTATTTATAGGTAGATTTGAAATAATCACAAAAGATAAGGAACCACTGATATCATGATAAATTTTGTGTCTCAAATTATAATGGACAACGTTTAATGAAACTTGAGAACGTTATCAAAGAATATTGTGTGTAGGAGATTATCCACGTGTATATATATCATGACGATACTTCTTAAATGATAAGACCTGTTTTGATAAATATAAGCATGTATATTCCTGTTATGGGTATGGAATATTGGAGTAGCGGTGAGCGACAAATGTGACTTAAGTTGATATGTTACACAATAATCCATAAAAGGCATTAACCGATATGCTATGTAGTAGACATGTTGGCAGCTGTCGCTTTATCAAAATAAGTTCAGGACGTTTTTAATGAAGATTTGCGTAAACCAATATTTTCCTTAACGTGTATATATATATATATATTGTCTAGAATTTTTGTGTTGAAATATCGGCAGTCTAAGGAAGATTAATCATGACTATGCCCACTTCCAAAATGGAGGACTTAATACCGGATATCCGGCTTAAACCTAAAACATTCAAATAGGACTTTCAGACATGCGCACATCATTCCTTGAAAAAGCTCTTTTGCGAAACGTACGTCGGATACATTGTTTCTTGTTCTTTGGCGTCCTTCCAAGAATCTGCACACCAGCGAGGAGAGCAACATATGCTGGACTCTTAAGGGGGAGGTTGTGTGGTTAAGTTTCGGCACTCCTTACCACGGTCTCTAGCATTGTGTATAAGCTCAATTTGAGCAATTACTTGATTGTATTGCCGATTCCATTGTATTTGGTGATTTCTGCAGCTCTTGTGGCGCTTTTTATACTTATATTTTAAATAAATCCATTTTATTCAAATATCCGGTTCAAGCAACTGTTTACCCAACAGTATAACATTGGGTGTGCGCACAAACCTGAGCTTGGCTATAGCTCCATCTCATGTGAGTAAGCATTTGTACACACGCATTCTGCATTTGAAAAGGTTACAGAATTACGCTATGTGGCATTTCTTTCTTTCTTTTCATATGAGGATCAAAAGAAAATAGAAGCGTGAAGATTGTGGAAGAACATACATATCCTTATATGAACTTTTTAAGTATTTAGTTTACACTCAATTATACTTTACAAATCACTTGTCACGTTTATTTCTTTATCACATTTATTTCACATTTTCTTTGGTTTTGTGATTTTTTGGTATTTGTTATCACTTTCTGTATTTGATCTATGGTGATGTGTCTTCCCGTTTACCTCTTCCCTCACAGGAACCAACTCATCCTTTCAAGCCTGGAGATCTGGTCTGCATTCGCCAGCTGAATAAAGCAAAGAAAGGAGGTTTCCCGTTCAGCAAGCCAGTCACTGTGATCGCTGTAACCAGGACTGCCGTACTGACTGACGACAAGGACATCTGGATACGCGCTTCACGAGTGAAACTCTGTCCAAAGAGAGGAGAAGCGGGTGACAAGCTATCGGTCACCCCTCACAAAGGAGAAGTGGGTGATAAGGTATCGATCACTCCTCACAAAGACCAGGATGATGATCTCAATCATGGATCCAATACACTTCTGCAAGATCTTCCTTTTCCTAATGGGGATATTGATCTTTGTGTATATCCCAATAGTATTAATAACGGCATGTTATTACTCACCTGAAGATGCTGAACACTTTACACCTATTTGTTTACTATTATTAACATTGTTTAACTGTTACATGTCTTGTACGTTACGAAAGAAAATATCAGGTATGATACAAGATGCAGAAAAAGTTCAACTGTAAAATTTAATTAGATGTAGACCCAGATAGTTTATATTGTAGGAACATTACAGGTTATGTGATCACGATGTGATCAAAGAGGGTAATGATGGGTATACACATATATATATGTGTGTGTATATGTACAGGGAGTGCAGAATTATTAGGCAAATGAGTATTTTGACCACATCATCCTCTTTATGCATGTTGTCTTACTCCAAGCTGTATAGGCTCGAAAGCCTACTACCAATTAAGCATATTAGGTGATGTGCATCTCTATAATGAGAAGGGGTGTGGTCTAATGACATCAACACCCTATATCAGGTGTGCATAATTATTAGGCAACTTCCTTTCCTTTGGCAAAATGGGTCAAAAGAAGGACTTGACAGGATCAGAAAAGTCAAAAATAGTGAGATATCTTGCAGAGGGATGCAGCACTCTTAAAATTGCAAAGCTTCTGAAGCGTGATCATCGAACAATCAAGCGTTTCATTCAAAATAGTCAACAGGGTCGCAAGAAGCGTGTGGAAAAACCAAGGCGCAAAATAACTGCCCATGAACTGAGAAAAGTCAAGCGTGCAGCTGCCAAGATGCCACTTGCCACCAGTTTGGCCATATTTCAGAGCTGCAACATCACTGGAGTGCCCAAAAGCACAAGGTGTGCAATACTCAGAGACATGGCCAAGGTAAGAAAGGCTGAAAGACGACCACCACTGAACAAGACACACAAGCTGAAACGTCAAGACTGGGCCAAGAAATATCTCAAGACTGATTTTTCTAAGGTTTTATGGACTGATGAAATGAGAGTGAGTCTTGATGGGCCAGATGGATGGGCCCGTGGCTGGATTGGTAAAGGGCAGAGAGCTCCAGTCCGACTCAGACGCCAGCAAGGTGGAGGTGGAGTACTGGTTTGGGCTGGTATCATCAAAGATGAGCTTGTGGGGCCTTTTCGGGTTGAGGATGGAGTCAAGCTCAACTCCCAGTCCTACTGCCAGTTTCTGGAAGACACCTTCTTCAAGCAGTGGTACAGGAAGAAATCTGCATCCTTCAAGAAAAACATGATTTTCATGCAGGACAATGCTCCATCACACGCGTCCAAGTACTCCACAGCGTGGCTGGCAAGAAAGGGTATAAAAGAAGAAAATCTAATGACATGGCCTCCTTGTTCACCTGATCTGAACCCCATTGAGAACCTGTGGTCCATCATCAAATGTGAGATTTACAAGGAGGGAAAACAGTACACCTCTCTGAACAGTGTCTGGGAGGCTGTGGTTGCTGCTGCACGCAATGTTGATGGTGAACAGATCAAAACACTGACAGAATCCATGGATGGCAGGCTTTTGAGTGTCCTTGCAAAGAAAGGTGGCTATATTGGTCACTGATTTGTTTTTGTTTTGTTTTTGAATGTCAGAAATGTATATTTGTGAATGTTGAGATGTTATATTGGTTTCACTGGTAAAAATAAATAATTGAAATGGGTATATATTTGTTTTTTGTTAAGTTGCCTAATAATTATGCACAGTAATAGTCACCTGCACACACAGATATCCCCCTAAAATAGCTATAACTAAAAACAAACTAAAAACTACTTCCAAAAATATTCAGCTTTGATATAAATGAGTTTTTTGGGTTCATTGAGAACATGGTTGTTGTTCAATAATAAAATTAATCCTCAAAAATACAACTTGCCTAATAATTCTGCACTCCCTGTATATATATATATATATTATATATATATATGTGTGTGTGTGTGTGTGTATATGTATATGTGTGTATATATATATATATATATATATATATATTATATATATTATGTTATATGGGTAATTTGAATCTCACATATTAAGCATATTGAGGGTAGCCTTAAATCTATAATGCAGCATTCCACAAGTTTCTTTTGTATAAGTTGTAACATATGGTTCTAATATAACATCCTCTCTTCAAATGGTTATATGGGCATATTCTGTTATGTGCTATAACAACATTCTTATTTCCTGTGGGCCCCTTATGCAGATGTGAAGTTAACTACGTTTTTTATATATTTCCTGTGACCTCATGTATGACGCATACATCACTATAAATTCTTTGCGTGTTCTTCAATAAAGGGGACTCTTGTGAAAACACTCAGTTGCATGTGTGTGTGATTTCAGTGGTCACCCCAGGGCCCTGAAGAAAACGTGTGCCGCACCCTTATCAGCCAGAGCAGAGCTAAGGAACAAAAGAAGTAACCCTACACTATCCACTTATATTGGCCATACTGTATGTAAATACGTTTGCTATGTATAAGCCGCTTTAAAATAAGTGTAATTTATTTAAATGATATACAAGCAAGAAAAGACACACAGTTTGAAATATTTTAAAATTCCACAGTAAAAAGTCCCCATAATCTGTGAAATCGTAGAGGTGTCATTTAAGTGGCACAATGGGAGATTTTGTTTTTATCCCTAAGTGAAATTGCTGAAAAGTGCCTATTTTTGCAATTTGAGAGACATTTGGGGCCCAATATTTTTAAAATTCCACAGTAAAAAGTCCCCATAATGTGTGATATCGTAGAGGGGTCATTGTGTGAGATAGCTTTAGAGAATATTTAGTGGCACAATGGGGAATTTTGTTTTTAACACTTAGAGAAATGCTGGAAAATTACTATTTTAATTTGAGTGACATTTATAACAAAAATGCTTGTGGTATTCATTAAAACATTTCTTATTAGCATATATGTATGGTACAGCCTTTAAAAGTCTTAAGAAAGTACTAACAAATAAGTGTCTCACTGTCTGATAGCTTGACTACTGTTTTATATCTGTCTGATAACTCCAAAACAGTGTCCGATAGCTTGACTTGGATTTTTCAACTGTTTGATAGGTTGACTCCAGTAAACCAGTAGTAACAAATCAACCAGTTCTTTGGAACCACACCCAAATGTATCTCATTCGCGATCAAAACAGCCCTATAAATTCTAAAAGACGCAACATTACCTGTTGTCCTAATAATGATATAACACTACACCCGCTCTCACACAAGTGAAGCTGCCCTAGATAAATGGGTCATCTGCATTCGTTCATCATTAAAAGTATAATAATAATAATATACAGAGGTTTTTCTTGATAGTGAAAGTGAAAGAACAACATAGTGAGACTTTTTTTATCCTTTGCAAACTGACAGAGCTAGCCCCTTGACTGCTGAAGATTACTGCACCGCACTGTAACACTACTGCATGGAGGGGCAGCCAAATTGTTTAGTTTGGTCACACACAACTAAGGCTAAATATACCATTACAAACAAGTCTGTGTAACGTATCAGCTGGCACAAGCAGTAAATAGTGTTTTTAATCTCAGGGAGCGGCACAGAACACTACAGATAGGAAAACATGAGCTGTGTCATTACCTGAAAATGCAGAAGACGTGTAATGTATAACGACCAACGTGATCAGCAACTGTAGGATGCACATGGAGCCCATAATTCCACCGGGCACCCAGGCCAAGCAGCTCTGCACCTGAGAACCGACTGTGTCTGACGCCTCTGGACCACGCCCACAATCTGCCATAACATTTTTCTATTAGACGAATAACTGACAGCAAATTATTTTGATTGGTTTGCAGCATTGGTTGTCATCTGTCTCCAGGAAGCTAAAACTAAATATTGTTTTGAAAGCGTGTACTGTGTGTACGGACTGTCCACCGGATTCTACAATAATTCAAATAAGATTTATGCACTGTCTCTTTTTTTATTGTAGACTGAAACAGCTAATGCCTTTTATAATGAATATCTGCTGCCACTGTATAATTATAAAACACCAAACATCTATTATTGTATATATATAAGGCACTTTATTCGGGAACTACGAGGAGAGAAGTATTATATGATCCCATTCTGGGGAGGAAGTGAAAAAGTGTCGAGTGAAATTGGGAGATAAATAATGATGACTAATGAGGGAGTGCGAGAGAAAAAGATTGTCAAAGAAAAATATATTGGTGACACAACAGAATATATAGAGGGGGAGGTAGAGATAAAGGAACACAATTATATAAATACATATTTAATTAAATAGAGAAAAATAGCCAAGAAGGATGACATAGAGAAAGATATTTAGAGATATATGAAAAAAAGAGATTGTGGAACAAAAACAAATTGAAGTGACCCCTCTATGACAGATACAACGGGCATTAAACTGTTGAGTACAACTACAGTAGCATGGGTGGTTACTACTCATAGTGCTATTGTTTTCCCTTTTGTGCCTACAGCTGTCTTCAAAGTAATTATCTTATTTTAACCCCCATACAAGTATTAGTGAAGCTTTGCCATCTTGCAGCTTATATTTGTTATGTAACTTTTAAACGGTATAAAAACTGCAAATATTAAAAACAGGGGCACTTTAATTCATGAAAATTGACATTGCACCAGATTTTAAAAAATACTTAGCTTTTTCTTCTGCAATGCCAGATCGCCGTTCTGAAACGATGCCCCCGCCTGCTTCTTCCTGGTTAACTTACGCAGCAATAATGAAACCGGCTTCCTCCAATCACGGCGTTGCCTTAGGAAATGATTCCCCCAGGGGGGAAGCCATGATTGGAGGATGCCGGAATCTTCATTGCTGACGTATGAAGAGGCTTGCAACGGGCTGGTAAAGCGCTGGAGCGGCCTCAAGAAGAAGAGGTAAGTATTTTAAGAAAACAGGTGAAATGTAAACTTTCATGAATGAAAGTGGCCCTGTTTTTATAGTATTTTTTTAAAAACCGGGCACTCATTCTTGAAAGTTTACCTTCACTTGAAGTGAAAGGTATAGCTGTAAAAAAACTGGTGTTCTATCAGATTCTGCCCCTTTGTCAGAATCTGCTCCCTCTGACTGCGCATGCTCTGTACATTGACGTAATCGTTCTCCACATATATTAAATTGGAATGTGTGGAATGCGATTATGTCAATCAGCAACATGCTCACTCAGAGAGAGCAGATTCGGACAAGGAAGTTGTGTCGGATCTTGCTGCCGCTGCGCATGCGCTGTTGAAATTTAATACTGTCCCACAAATTAAAAGTGCATAATATATATATACAGGACACAGTTCATTAAAAGCACATTGTCATGTCATCACAGGGCTGGAAGTGCCTTGGCCAGACTGAGAGGAGCGGGAGAAGGCCTGGGCAGAGTGGTGGTGGGAAAATCAGAGGTGATCGCTGTTGGGGTGGCACATAGAAGAGACAGTCATTATGTTGGGGGGTAGAGCTCCCTTGGCAGACCCACTGAACACAGAATATTGATTTAAAAGTACATTATGCACAACTTACATGCTCTAATTTGTTAGAACATGTAATTTTTGCATGATTAACTTTAACTTGTTTTTAAGATGCTTAAATTGAATAAACAAGGAAGCTGAAAGCATGTTTAGCATCATGATCAAGTCTGTTATAGTGACTGAAGACCTAGTGTCCTGACAATTTCATAAAATGCTGGTGTACAGTGAAGTGGGGGGGTGCAGTGTACCACCAACGCCTTGTGCAGCAGTAAAAGCCTACAAACCACAGTCTCTGAATTCCTGATTTTAGAATAGACTTTAATCTGTGGGTGCTGGCTTTTGCTGCTTAAGAGGTAATTTATTTATTATGAGTTAAGTTGCCAGAGCCGTGCTAATGCCTGCTTGCTCATGTCCATAGTATTTCAGTTCAGTAAGCTACCTGCCTGACAACGTTTTGCACCAAGTTTGCTGATCATACTTTAGTTAAGCTCATGCTAACAGGCTCTTGCTGACTGAAGCGCTTTTCCAATGTGGGGAGCAAGAGACTTTGGGCCCGATGATCTATACCTATCAGATTATTTCAGAAAGATGGTTGTATCTGAGTCAAAAATACAACCATATTTCCTGAACTATTCAGTATTATAGTTAAGTTTAAGAAATTATTTTACCATCATAAAATGTGCTGCTTAGAGTGTAGTCAGAAATAAAAATACATTATAGTAATAAAGAATGATGCGTATGTATATAGTGAGTGCCAACGGGGCTTAACCTTGTGTCATGTGATGTGGTTTTACTTCCGGGTGCCAGGGTGTTTACCACACTGATTGCTGTGCAGGGGTATTTAAGGGGGGTGAGTATACTGTTTCACACTGTGCTGTTTTGTGAGAAAAGGGTAACACCCGAAACGTCATAATAAATACTTTATCTTTTTGCAAGACCCTGTGAGTGACTTCCTCTTTGCTGCTTTATCTATACTCTTGAAGTGCACCTGGGGCAAGGAGAGCTCAACTGAGCTATTTGAAGCTGGAGTGCTACTACACCTTCTACATGTATTATTCTCTTTAGGAGCACCCGCATCTGGATTGCAGCATACTTCTGTTAACTACTACGGTAGCTAGCAGCATCTCAGCAACATACACTGTATGTTATTTGTAACATGGAGCAACAGACTGAAGAGGATTACACAAAGGAAATTAAAGGAGCAGAGGAATTCTTCTTTACTGAGGAAGAGGCCTCAAGGATCAGATATACCTCCTTGCCACTAAGGGTAACTACAGAACAAGACTCACAGATTTATGCCAAACTGACTAAATTGAGGAAAAGGGAAAAAGATCTTATTCTGCACGCAACATACCTTTCAGAATATCACAGAAAAAAATTCATTCCATGGGGCTTCAGGATTAGAAATACGCCTACCATAGGCCGTAATAACCCAGCCTTTTGCCTCAAATGGTGTAATATTATGAATAAATGTTCCCTTGACCAAATCCTATTGGTCATTGAAGAAGTAACCAGACTGCTGGAGATTAACAGAAAAGAGACCAAGACGTATGAGGATCAATATCTACAAAGGTTGGAGGCTGACAAGGATCAAGATTGGCTGAAAAAAATGAAGGAAGAAGTGGACAAATATGAGAACGAATTAATAGCGTTAAAAAATCGCAAGCTTAAAGATGTAACACAATACTATAAAAATAAGAGTGTGTATCATTGGCAATTGAGCCCTGAGGAGAGAACACATTATCGCCAGAACAGACCATGGAGGCAAAGACACAGCCGCACAAGACCGACTGGGACCCTAGACAGCTCAGGTAACAGCTCTGATACAGATAATACCTCCAGATCACCACCACTGGAGACAGACTACCAGCAGGGGATGCAGACACGTTCAAAAAACGAAGGAGGCAGAGGACGCATACCCGAAGGGGGGGGCACAGGCCGCCCACCAAGACCACCCAGGAGGGGCAGATCAAGGAGATTCAGAGATTCTCTAGGACCTTAAGACTAAAGGAGCATTTTGACAATACTAACAGTACAGAAAAAGGCACCAAATATAGGGGTAAAAGCAACTATGACCCAAACAGCCACAATGCATCAATTAAGACTTTCTCCAGACTGCTATGGCAGGAATGTGAAGAAAATTGTATAAAGCGCAAACAATACAGACACAATTTAACCATCAAAGAAAGAGAAGCTTTGAGAACATTACAAGAGGACAACAGCATAGTTCTAAGGGAGGCAGACAAAGGTGGTGCTGTAGTCCTGCAAGACTACACCAATTACAAGAAAGAGGTAATGCAACAATTAGAGGACAAGGACACCTACTGCCCGCTACGAGGTGATCCTAGCAAACAATTCAAGACAATATTGGATGAGATGATACAACTGTTACTCAAGAACAATTATATTGATACCAACACCAGCGAGTACATGATGGGTAAAATTCCCTAGAATACCGGTTCTCTACATGCTACCTAAAGTACACAAAAGCTTGGACGCTCCCCCTGGGAGACCTATTGTGTCAGCTGTCGGCTCTCTTCTACAACCAATAGCAACCTATATTGATTATATTCTACAACCTATTGTCCGCAACGTACCCTCTTTTCTCTTGGATTCAGCATCCATGCTCAAATTAATACTGGACTTACCTCCTCTCACTGAAAATACACTGCTGGTCACACTGGATGTGACCAGTCTTTACACGGTCATTCCTCACCAGGAGGGCATAGCGGCCACAAGACGACAACTTCTCAAGTATCCGTATGTTGGCCCCCCCGGATGTCATATGTGAAATGCTGAGACTATGTCTAGAACTCAATTATTTCCGCTTCAAAAGATCTTTCTACCTACAAGTGGCTGGAATGGCGATGGGGTCTAACATGGCCCCATCATACACCAACCTGTTCATGATGGAGTTTGAGGATCAAGGCACCCAACTGTTCAAAGACAACAGAGTGCCAATATTCAAGAGGTACATTGATGACCTGTTTCTGCTGTGGGCAGACACAGAGGATCAACTACTAGCCTGGTTCGAGGAACTCAACAAGGTACATCCGACAGTCAAGTTCAAGCTTACATATGACAAACAAGCAATAGACTTCCTTGACATAAGAATTTTCAAGCATGGTGATAAGTTAAACACTACCCTCTTCAGTAAACCAACGGACAAGAATTCCGTCCTTCATGCAACCAGTTGCCATCCGCCCAGCCTTTAGAAGGCACTCCCACTATCCCAATTCAAGAGGGTAGCTAGGAATAATACCACTGAGGAGCTGACAGAAGCACAACTGGTTGACATGATGACTAAATTCAGACTGAGGGGATACAACCACAACATTCTCTTAAACAGTATAATGGCAGTATCGGACACAGCGCAAAAGGACCTGCTAGCTGGTACTAATGCTACCACACCTGAGGATAGACTCACGTTTACCATCACCTATACAAAGAATAAAGAAGGGATTGCTGATACCCTTAAGCAAAACTGGGGACTCATCATCTGATAAAGACTTACCTTTCAAATGCATGCCCCCACCCAGAATTGGGTACCGCAGAGCTACCTCACTGAGGGATCAGCTAATAAAAACTGACCCCAGGAACTGTTACAGCAATGACACCTGGCTTAAAACTAAGAAAGGTTGTTTTAGGTGCCTGGGTTGCACCACCTGTGGAGGTCTCTCTACAGGTAGCTTCTTCATCCATCCGTATTCCACCAGAGAGTTTAAGATCAGACACAGGGTAACCTGTACCACAACATTCATTGTATACCTCATGCATTGTGTGTGCAGGATGTTTTATGTAGGAAAAACGGTGGATGACTTAAGGACCAGAATGGCCAACCACCAGTCCGCGACTCGTGTAGCATTGGATAAAGGCACATCAGATCAGCCGGTGGCACGGCATTTCGTGGAAGCAGGACACAAGGTAACCGACCTTAAATACATCATTATCGACCACATCCCACCACTAAGCAGGGGGGGTGACAGGGGTAAAATTCTCTTACAAAGAGAGTCAAGATGGATTTTCAATCTTGGGACAATGACCCCCCGGGGGCTCAATGTCCACCTTGACTGACACTGCTGTTTATAGGGACAAGACTCCCTAATGAACCACCTCTCTATTTTCAAGACTGTTCCTGCCTTTGGTTCTATCGGACATTATCTAATCAAGTAAGGTACACCATATAAGGGACTGCCTAACTATGTGTTTACGTTCTCTTGGGTATTTTCTTAAGTTATGTTTTTTGAAGTGTACTTTGTTCTTTGAAGTGTACTTTGTTTAAGTTGTCCTATTTTTTGCTAAGTTGTCTGGCATCTTCCCTTGGGTATCTGCATTGGTTATGTGCCATGGCATGGAGTGTGTGATAATGACTATCACTGTAGGTTCCACAAGGCTTGTGTGTTTTGCCTCTATGCCTCGCTACTTCTACCTGCATGAAATGACAGGGGGGACTTAAGAAGACCGCTATTGGTAGTTCTATTCCTGGGCTCCGCAAATTGTCCAGTTGTTCTTTACCTGTACTTTATGATATGATATGGTTGAGGCTATATATGGCTACGTGTATTTAAGCTGTGTGATTACGGTCACCCTGGTGATTAACGCTATCTGCATGATAATATACTACTGCTTGTTTGGTTGTTAACATTTTTTGTTTAAACCCATGTTTGTTTTGCTTGTGTTTTTAACTTTCACTATGTTTTTAACTTTCACTTGGTTTACACTACTGAGCTTCTGGTTGCTATGCCAACGGGGCTTGACCTTGTGTCATGTGACGTGGTTTTACTTCCGGGTGCCAGGGTATTTACCACACTGATTGTTTGCTGTGCAGGGGTATTTAAGGGGGGTGAGTATACTGTTTCACACTGTGCTGTTTTTTGAGAAAGGGGTAACACCCGAAACGTCAAAATAAATACTTTATCTTTTTGCAAGACCCTGTGATTTCCTCTTTGCTGCTTTATCTATACTCTTGAAGTGCACCCGGGGCAAGGAGAGCTCAACGGAGCTATTTGAAGCTGGAGTGCTACTACACCTTCTACATACACTGTGTATATATATATATATATATATATATATAGATCCCTCTGTCAGCCACATTACAAAGAAAACCCATGGTCTCTGCATCCTTTCTGTCAACTATATGCCTACATATTACCTAAAATCAAACCCCTTGAAGTTTACGTTTATAGCACTATACACTGCTCTCTGTGACTTCTATTTCCCCTGTACCCAGTGTGCGGTCTCTGAGGCTCCATGCACAAGACCTGTGGGTCCATGGGTAGAGAGAGTACAAATGCTACTGGGCCTAGCTGCCCCACTACCTGACAGCAAGGCAGACAATGAGTGGCAAGGGTGATTTGTTGACTGAGTTGTTATTATGATAACACTAGCAGAGGTGTGAGATTTGGTAGCAACTTATATCAATTGCCTCCAGTGTTAAAATTATTCATCTTTTGGGCCCTGATAACAATTTTGAAACCTCTTCTGAGGATGTTTTTCTTTTTTTTTTTAACTGCAATCAGTTTATATTGTGTTTTTTTAAACTAACAATGATCTACATCATATTATTATTATTATCAGTTATGATTTCGATCCTGTTTTTTTAAACTAACAAAGATCTACATCATAGTACACACATTATTACTTTAATTACATAAACATAATTTTGTTATAGGGACAGTTACAATTAAGATTAAATTAATTGGATGGAGGACATTTAAATCAGCTTTCCCATTTACTTCTTTTATCAATTTTGCTTAGTTCTCTTGTATGCTGCTTTGCTGAAGAGAATCCTTAGGTAAGCTCAGGAGCGTGCATGTATTTTTTGCCAGGATTGTTTGAAACAATGTTTATACAACTGTTAAACATATTTTCCATAGAGTGTTAAATACATGTGCATACTCCTAAAGTCCTATGAACCTACCTGAGTTTACTCTGCAACAAAGGATACCAAGACAACAAAGTACATTTGATAATAGAAGTCAAGTGGAAAGTTGTTAAAAATTGCATGTCCTACCTGAAACGTATATATATATATTTATTATAATCATCTTTGTTGTTTGCGGGATTTTTTTCCTGTTGCGAAAAAAGTATGTGCTTGTATTTGTATATTTTTCATATTTTGTAAAATGTGCAAAATAATTGGAATACGGCTCTGTTTTTAAAGCACTAGGTTTGTGATCTGATTCTATCTCTTCTTACTGTTTATGTGCACCTGCTGTACAGGTTATCTCTCTTTTCTTTCCCTGCCTTCCCTCTTTCTCCCCCTGCTCACATTCTTGTCCCCTCCCAGAAATGTTTAGACTCCTGAACCCATATATACAAAGACAATGGTGAGTATCTTGATAATTATTTACCATGAAAATGCCTTGTGTCATGTGAGCACATTATTACTAGAAAACATTTTTTTCTTCCTAGCAGATGGATTTAATGCCTGTGCCAATTGTGATATATATTTTTTTCCATCTATCCTAGTGAATTATTTTTATAAACAAGCTAAAGTGACTTCATACACACTTTTTTCCTTTATACAAATAGTATGGGGGGGTCTGGGCAGCAGCCTAGTTAGGTACAAAGATTGGGAGCTCCTGGAGTGAATCTGATAATATGGTACATAGATTATCCTTGACTATTTACAGCATCCTTGAGAGAAAATATTATATTCAAGTGTATTATGACTTGCTGATTCGAGTGATATACAATATGCTGTATTTCTGATCCCAGAGCCCTGATCTGGATCATTGAGGTGGCCCGTGTGGAGCAGTCGGGTTTGGGCTGCTATTTACAGTACATTACTGAACTTTTGGAAAGGAAAACTACTATAAGCTACATCACTTAAAAATGGAGACAAACATAACCTTTTATAGAGAAGCTGGATTGCATACTGTGTGACCACTTTGCATGCTTAGAGGAAGGTCTAAATACATCATGGGGTACTATTGCGACACCTATCACTTGAAAAGACACTATACTAACAACTAGAGACAAGTCTAATCTGGAGGAGCAGATACGGACCCCAAAGGCTTATAGCGCTAAAAAGTTGGTGGGGTCAGCAAAGAAGGAACAATTTGTACCTATACCGATAGTTCAATTATTAGCTTATTAGATTTGAGTTTGATGGTGGCTTGCCCTGCTTAGCCTGAAGGCCTACCTAAACAGCGCCTTCAACGGACTATATATATTTTTGGGAGACCTGGGACACAAGTTGTTGCTTTGTAATTGGATTATACTGAGAGGGCAGCTACTTTGGAGAAAAGGATGGATAAGACTCTTATCATAAGAGCGACTTTAGCCTCAAAAGATACATTTTGGGACGCACTGGTTACTGAGATTATTCTGGAGAGCGGATGTGCGGCAGAAGTAATAGCTTTCATGATGCGCTGTGAATATCTGCTTTGAACTGCAATAGATATGGCGGTGGTTGTACTAAATTTAAATTCTATTTAAATTTAAATAGAATCTGTTATCCTGGATGCGTTCTTTAAGTGTACTGACCTACCTCTTGATTCGTTGGCTGAGCTCTTTGAATATATTATTGTGGTCTGTATATGGACAGTGAGACAACAGAACCGCTCTGGGGTTGGATAAGTTACTTTAATATAACTATTTCAGGGCTTACTGCAGACTTTTGATTGTATTTATGTATGTAATATCTGGTTTGTATGATATGTGATATACTTTAGTTTATATTACTGTTAGATGACATATGCTGTGTACTTTTGCTTTGCATGTTATTTTAAATATTTTGTGAGTAATATCTATGTTCCTGAATATGGGTATATCTTGCATTTCTGAGTTATGACACTTCACTATATCTCTGCATATGATGGCATTTGATCTGATAGTCTGATAGAGATACCTGGTTCAATCTTCGATTACTTTTAGTACTAGATGTTTCTGGCTGTATTTATTTCCTAGAGTCCTACATACACAAATAACTGCACTAAAGGACATGTCATAGTAGTAAGAGTTTATAGAACTATTCATGTAGCCCTGCTTAATAAACAACTAGATTACGAGTTTTGCGGTAAGAGGGGTGCGGTACTAACTTGGAAGTTATTTTCACCGCTTACTTCCCTACAGCGCTGGTATTACAGGTTATCATAAACCCGGCGTTATCAGGCAAGAAATGAGCGTAGAGCAAAATTGAGCTCCATACCGCACTCCAATACCAGCGCTGCTTAAGTCAGCGGTGAGCTGGTTGTACGTGCTTGTGCACGATTTTCCCATAGACATCAATGGGGAGAGACCTGGCTGAAAAAAAGCCTATCACCTGCAAAAAAGCTGCGTAAAGCTCCGTAACGCAGCCCCATTGATTCCTATGGGGAAACAAAATTTATGTTTACACCTAACACCCTAATATGAACTCCGAGTCTAAACACCCCTAATCTTACACTTATTAACCCCTAATCTGCCGCCCCAGACATCGCCAACACCTACATTATATTTATTAACCCCTAATCTGCTGCCCCCAACATCGCCGACACCTACATTATATATATAGAAAAACATCCACAAAGGACTTACAGCAATCGCCACCTGGATGAACAACAACCATCTCAAACTCAACACTGACAAGACCGAAATCCTCCTCCTCGGACCCACCAAATCTGCATGGGATGAATCCTGGTGGCCCACAGCCCTCGGACACCCTCCAACTCCAACACACCACGCACAAAATCTAGGCGTCATCCTCGAGTCATTACTTTCCATGGACCGCCACGCTGTCTCTTCGCCTTGCTTTCACATACTCCACCTACTGCGAAAAATCTTCAAGTGGCTCCCCACCGAAACTATAAAATCCGTCACCCACGCCCTCTTCAGTAGTCAACTGGACTACGGCAATGCACTCTACACCGTATTTAGTTTTAAATAGGAATTATTTAGGTAATGATAGTAGGTTTTATTTAGATTTATTTGAATTATATTATAGTTAGGGGGTGTTAGGGTTAGACTTAGGTTTAGGGGTTAATAAATTTAGTATAGTGGCAGTGACGTTGGGGGCGGCAGATTAGGGGCTAATAAATGTAGGTAGATGGTGGCGATGTTAGGGACGGCATATTAGGAGATAATAATATTTCACTAGTGTTTGCGATGCGGGAGTACTGCGGTTTAGGGGTTAATATGTTTATTATAGTGGCGGCGATGTCCGGAGCGGCAGATTAGGGGTTAATAATTTTATTTTAGTGTTTGCGATGCAGGAGGGCCTCGGTTTAGGGGTTAATAGGTAGTTTATGGGTGTTAGTGTACTTTTTAGCACTTTAGTTATGAGTTTTATGTTACAGCTTTGTAGCGCAAAACTACTGACTTTCAGTTTACGGTATCGATCTTGGCGGTATAGGGTGTATCGCTCACTTTTTGGCCTCCCAGACAGACTCGTAATACCGCGCTATGGAAGTCCCATTGAAAAAGGACTTTTTGAAAGCTGTGGTAATTACGTTGCGTTAAGGCCAAAAAAGTGTGCGGTGCAGCTAAACCTGCAAGACTCGTAATACCAGCGGTAGTGAAAAAGAGCCTTAAAGGGACAGTCAACCATAGAATTGTTATTGTTTTAAAACATAGATAATCCCTTTATTACTCATTCCCCAGTTTTGCATAACCAACACAGTTATATTAATATACTTTTTACCTTTGCGATTACCTTGCATCTAGGAACCTTCTTCCAGCCCCCTGATCACATGACTGTGACTGTTTATTATCTATTGTCTTAAATTTAGCATTGTATTGTGCTAGATCTTAAATAACTTTCTGTGCCTGAACACAGTGTTATCTATATAGCCCACGTGTACTTTCTGTCTCTTTGTGTTGAAAAGAGATTTAAAAAGCATGTGATAAGAGGCAGCCCTCAAAGGCTTAGAAATTAGCATATGAGCCTACCTATGTTTAGTTTAAACTAAGAATACCAAGAGAAAAAAGCAAATTTGATGATAAATGTAAATTTGAAAGTCAATTAAAATTAAAAGTCCTATCTGAATAATGAAAGTTTAATTTATACTTGACTGTCCCTTTAACGCTGCTTTTTCACTCATACCGCAAAACTCGTAAGCCGTTAGTTTTTAACTTTCCCTGTCTATTTGGGTAATCATTATCAATATTGTTTGCCCTAAATCACTATATAGCCTCTATATTTATACGACTAAACCTCCCATTTTTATATGTTACTGGATATTTTAAAAACAGTCTAAATGTCTGCTATATCTGAGCTACCTTTCTACTTTATAGCTTTTAAGATACAATTATAGCTGTTGTCGTATTGTCTGTGGCTGAGATGATATGAGATAATATGACTCTCATATTCTCCCTCCTTTTTTTTTTTTTAATGTACATTTGGTAAGGTAGGGAGAAGAAAGGGTACGTGGGAAAGATAGATTAGTCCTTATTAGGATCCAAATGGGCAGATAAGATGATTTCATTTTCTAAGCAGTTTTCTACCCTGACATTTAATTACATCAGGTGGCTTTATAATTCATAGCATAACTATTAATTCCAACCTCATTCACTTTAATGTGCTGGGGAGGTTCTTGTTTATGTTCTATGTTGTTTATTTTGCATAGTATCCTTTCAAGCCTACATTACTGATCAGTAGTAGTTCTGTGCATTGTATATTATTTTCCTTTCTGTGCAGGTAACCAGCTATGATTCATAAGCTTACTATTTTAATTCTAATGCTAGTAATCCTAATGTTAACAGAAGTTCCTTAAATGGTTTTATATTAGATGTTAGCAATATAGATATATAATAAGAGTGTTTATTGTTATAAAATATTACTGGATGTACTCTTTTTATATATTCAGTATATTGAGGGTCCAAAAGTAACCCTATTTTGTTTGATTCCCCCACACTTCCCCCTTATTAGTCTGATATTGTACTATATGGTCCAAGATGCCACAATTTGTCATTAGGGGTTTCCTCAATAGAATACTTATAATTTAATAATTATTAATAGTGTTCTCTTATATTTTAAAAATTAGGTTTATTGTATATTGGGTTTTCCAATCATCCTGTTCCACATTCAGTCACAACAAATTTGAATTGTTTATATTGTTTTTGCCAGTAGTATGTATATATCTGATTTATTATTTATCTATTGCCAATGGTTGAGAAAACGCTGCATCTTTATAGCAAACACATAGCAAAGATATTGTAAATCTGAATGTAGTTAAATGGCAAAAACAAAATTTTCTAATATATTAGAGTATTTTATTATTGCATTATTGCTTGCATATAACAGCCATGGGGATATAAACAGTTACACTCAAGGAAACTGCTGCAGCAGATTGATGCAGGATTAATAGTATCCTTAGTGCACTGCCACGAGGGTGCCGACAAAAAGTGGCTGAACCACACCATTAAAGGGACATTAAACACTTTGAGATGGTAATATAAAATGATAAATTGTTTATAATAAAACAACTCTGCAATATACTTTCATTATTTATTTTGTCCTCTTTGCCTGTAATTCCATTCTGAAATTGTAAGCTTTTCAGTTCCTGTTAGAAATGGAAGTGCAGAACACTGTTAAATCCAGCACAACCATTGGCTGCACACTCTAGTGACCTATTTATAACTGACACTAATTGGCCACAGCAGAGAAGGTAACACAAGTTACAACATGGCAGCTCCCAGTGTTTTATAGACACTAAAACTTTACACTTATTTTGTCACTTTTTAAACAACAAATGAAACTTTAAAAAATATATCTACAAGTTAGTCATGGACTAATCTTTTCTTCGAATGCATCATTCTATCTAGCATGTATTTAGTGTTTAATGTCCCTTTAAGGTAACGCAAAGTACTGTAATATGCTGCATTACAAGATTCCTTTACAAACACATACTTAATTTATCAAGTTACAAATAAAAACTTAGGACAATCCGGCTCAGCTTATGCATTTCACACTCCAAAGAGCATTAAATCATAGGTGAGCTAATGGCAAAAGGCAAATGGGTGTAGCCACCAAACAGCAGCTAGCTCTCAGCAGTGCATTGCTGTGACTCAGCCTACCTAGGTATGTTTTTCAACAAATGATACCAAGAGAATACAGTAAATTTGATAATAGAAATAAACAGGATGCTTTGTTTATTCTGGAGTTAGTACTTTGCACAAGATCAGGGGCTCCATTACATATGCAGCGTCGCCCGCAAAAGCCGGCGCTAGTTTGGTATCCTATATACAGCGCCGCACATAAATGCAGCATGTATATTTCACCAATTTTTACTTCCATAGGCTAACATGGGACCGCTTCATAAATCGGTATCCAATATCAAGCTCAAGGACTTACGTGGCGAAAATGGAGAAATCTTACTCCATTTTTACCTCGCCATAAAAGACAGCCGTAGCAAGCCTTGCGCTGAGTATGGGAGCACCGTAACTCCCGAAAATGCCTGCAAAAATAAACTAACACCTAACGCATGCGCAATGTCTATCTACCTGTCAACCGCAATCCCCCACCGCAATAACTAATAAAGTGTATTAACCCCGATATCCGCCATCAAACCCACACCGCAAGTAATAACTAAATTATTAACCCCTAAATCCGCCAACCCCAACATCGCAAACTACCTATTAAAACTATTAACCCTTAACCGCAATTAACCCACAACGCAATAAACCTATTAAAGTATTAACCCCTAAACCGCCAAAGTCCACAACGCAATAAACCTAACCACTAACCTAACACCCCCTAAATGAAAATTTACTAAAAATACTAAAGTTACTATTAAATTAAAAAAACTAACACTACTTTAAAAATACCAATAAACTAAGTATAAATTAAAGGAACAGTCTAATCAAAATTCTGGAGTCCCTTTAAGCTACAATTACAGAAAATATAAAAATCTAACGGCTAGATTACGAATTGTGCGTTAGGCTTAAAAAGCAGCATTGGCCGGTCCTAACGCTGCTTTTTAACGCCCGCTGGTATTACGAGTCTTGCAGGTACAGGTGTACTGCTCACTTTTTTGGCCAGACTTGGAAATACCGCAAATCCACTTATGTAAATTGCGTATCCTCTTTTTTCAATGGGACTTGCATAGCGCCGGTATTACGAGTCTGCCAAAAAGTGAGCGGTAGACCCTCTCCTGTCAAGACTGGTACCACATTTTAAAGTCAGTAGTTAAGAGTTTTACACTACAACGCTGTAGCATAAAACTCTTAACTAAAGTGCTAAAAAGTACACTAACACCCATAAACTACCTATTAACCTCTAAACCGAGGCCCCCCTACATCACAAACACAAAAAAATAATTTAACCCCTAATCTGCCAAACCGGACATTGCCGCCACTATAATAAATATATTAACCCCTAAACCGCCGCACTACCGCCTCGCAAACATTAGTTAAATATTATTAACCCCTAATCTGCCGGCCCTAACATCACCGCCACCTACCTACATTTATTAACTCCTAATCTGCCGCCCCCAACGTTGCTGCCACTATATTAAAGTTATCAACCCCTAAACCTAAGTCTAACCCTAAACCTAACACCCCCTAACTTAAATATAATTAAAAGAAATCGAAATAAATATTCCTATCATGAACTAAATTATTCCTATTTAAAACGATATACTTACCTGTAAAATAAACCCTAAGCTAGCTACATATAACTAATAGTTACATTGTAGCTAGCTTAGGGTTTATTTTTATTTTACAGGCAAGTTTGTATTTATTTTAACTAGGTAGAATAGTTAGTAAATAGTTATTAACTATTTACTAGCTACCTAGCTAAAATAAATACAAAAGTACCTGTAAAATAAAACCTAACCTAAGTTACAATTACACCTAACACTACACTAAAATTAATTCCCTAAATAAAATACAATTAAATACAATTAAATAAAATTAGCTAAAGTACAAAACCCCCCCCACTAAATTACAGAAAATAATAAAGAAATTACAAGATTTTTAAACTAATTACACCTAATCTAATCCCCCTAACAAAATAAAAAAGCCCCCCAAAATAAAAAAGCCCTACCCTACACTAAATTACAAATAGCCCTTAAAAGGGTCATTTGCGGGGCATTGCCCCAAAGTAATCAGCTCTTTTACTTGTAAAAAAAATTACAAATCCCCCCCAACATTAAAACCCACCACCCACACAACCAACCCTACTCTAAAACCCACCCAATAACCCCTTAAAAAAAACCTAACACTAACCCCTTGAAGATCACCTTACCGGGAGAAGTCTTTATCCAACCGGGCCGAAGTCCTCAACGAAGCTGGAAGCAGTCTTCATCCAAGCCGGGCGAAGTGGTCCTCCAGACGGGCAGAAGTCTTCATCCAGATGGCATCTTCTATCTTCATCCATCCAGCACGGAGCGGGTCCATCTTCAAGACATCCGACGCAGAGCATACTCTTCCTTCCGACGGCTAACACTCAATGAAGGTTCCTTTAAATGACGTCATCCAAGATGGCGTCCCTTCAATTCCGATTGGCTGCTAGAATTCTATAAGCCAATCGGAATTAAGGTAGAAAAAATCCTATTGGCTGATGCAATCAAATAGGATTGAAGTTCAATCCTATTGGCTGATCCAATCAGCCAATAGGATTGAGCTGGCATTCTATTGGCTGTTCCAATCAGCCAATAGAATGCCAGCTCAATCCTATTGGCTGATTGTGTAGGTAGGTGGCGGCGACATTGGGGACGGCAGAGTAGGGGTTAATAAATATAATGTAGGTGTCAGCGATGTTGGGGGCAGCAGATTAGGGGTTCATAAGTATAATGTAAAATAAATAAAATAAAATAAAATGTAAGGTGGATGGAAACGTTTTAGCATCAGCTGCTCTTTTATTACATGTACTAAGGTAATATGTACTGCCTACAGTTTTAATTTGACAAATCTAGCCAAATAGACCTTATAAAATGGATGCCCCCAAGACAACACTTTGACATGATCAAAATACCTTTGTGGAAATGAATTTTAAACGACAAATAAAGTTTACAATCTCTCACCTAGATTTAAAGTTCTGCGTTAGCCTTAAAAAGCAGCCTTAAGGGGTCCTCATGCTGCTTTATAACGCCCGCTGGTATTACGAGTATGGCAGGTACAGGTGTACCGCTCACTTTTCTTCCACGACTTTTGGCTACCGCAAATCCCCTTACGTCAATTGCGTATCCTATCTTTTTAATGGGATTTGCATAATGCCGGTATTACGAGTCTTGGAAGAAGTGAGCAGTACAGCCTCTACCGCCAAGACTCCTACCGCCTAAAAAAGTCAGTAGTTAAGAGTTTTATGGACTAACGCCGGAACATAAAGCTCTTAACTACAGTGCTACAAAGTACACTAACACCCATAAACTACCTATGAACCCCTAAACCGAGGCCCCCCCACATCGCAAACACTAAAATAAAATTTTTTAACCCCTATAGCTATGAACCCCTAATCTGCTGTCCCTAACATCGCCGACATCTACATTATATTTATTAACCCTAATCTGCCTCCCCCCAATGTCGCCGCCACCTACCTACACTTATTAACCCCTAATCTGCCGACCGGACATCGCAGCCACTATAATAAATGTATTAACCCCTAAACCGCCGCACTCCCGCCTCGTAAACACTATAATAAATTTATTAACCCCTAATCTGCCCTCCCTAACATTGCCGCCACCTACCTACAATTATTAATCCCTAATCTGCGGCCCCCAACGTCGCCGCTACTATAATAAAGTTATTAACCCCTAAACCTAAGTCTAACCCTAACCCTAACACCCCCCTAACTTAAATATTATTTAAATAAAACGAAATAAATTTACTATAATTAAAAAAATTAATCCTACTTAAAACTAAATACTTACCAATAAAATAAAACCTAATATAGCTACAATATAACTAATAATTACATTGTAGCTATTTTAGGATTTATATTTATTTTACAGGCAACTTTGTATTTATTTTAACAAGGTACAATAGCTATTAAATAGTTAATAAATATTTAATAGCTACCTAGTTAAAATAATTACAAAATTACCTGTAAAATAAATCCTAACCTAAATTACAATTACACCTAACACTACACTATCAATAAATTAATTAAATAAATTACCTACAATGATCTAAAATAAAATACAATTAAATAAACTAAACTATAGTACAAAAACAAACACTAAATTACAAAAATTACAAAAATTACAAGAATTTTAATCTAATTACACCTAATCTAAGCCCCCTAATAAAATAAAAAAGCCCCCCAAAATAATAAAATTCCCTACCCTATACTAAATTACAAAAGTAATCAGCTATTTTACCAGCCCTTAAAAGGGCTTTTTTCAGGGCATTGCCCCAAAGTAATCAGCTCTTTTACCTGTAAAAAAAAATACAAGACCCCCCCCAACATTACAACCCACCACCCACACACCCCTACTCTAAAACCCACCTGATCCCCCCTTAAAAAAACCTAACACTACCCCATTGAAGATCACCCTACCTTGAGCCGTCTTCAGCCAGCCGGCACCGATGGGACAGAAGAGGACATCCGGACCGGCACAAGTCTTCATTCAATCAGGGCAGAAGAGGTCCTCCATCCAGCAGAAGTCTTCATCCAGGCAGCATCCTCTATCTTCATCTATCCAGTGCGGAGCAGGTCCATCTTCAAGACATCCGACGTGGAGCATCCTCTTCTTTTCACGGCCGATGCCTGAATGAAGGTTCCTTTAAATGACGTAATCCAAGATGGCGTCCCTCGAATTCCGATTGGCTGATAGGATTCTATCAGCCAATCGGAATTAAGGTAGGAAAAATCCGATTGGTTGATTTAATACAATAAGTTGCCTGTAAAATAAATATAAATCCTAAAATAGCTACAATGTAATTATTAGTTATATTGTAGCTATATTAGGGTTTATTTTATAGGTAAGTATTTAGTTTTAAATAGGATTCTTTTTTTTTTAATTATAGTAAATTTATTTCGTTTTATTTAAATAATATTTAAGTTAGGGGGGTGTTAGGGTTAGACTAACCTAGGTTTAGGGGTTAATAACTTTATTATAGTAGCGGCGATGTTGGGGGCGGGAGATTAGGGGTTAATAATTGTAGGTAGGTGGCGGCGATGTTAGGGAGGGCAGATTAGGGGTTAATAAAATTTGTTATAGTGTTTGTGAGGCGGGAGTGTGGCGGTTTAGGGGTTAATACATTTATTATAGTGGCGGCGATGTCCGGTCGGCAGATTAGGGGTTAATAAGTGTAGGTAGGTGGCGACGATGTTGGGGGCGGAAGATTAGGGGTTAATAAATATAATGTAGGTGTCGGCGATGTTGGGGGCAGCAGATTAGGGGTTCATAGGGATAATGTAGGTGGCGGCGGTGTCCGGACCGGCAGATTATGGGTTAATAATTATAATGTAGGTGTCAGCGATGTCGGGGGGGCGGCAGATTAGGGGTTAATAAGTGTAAGATTAGGGGTGTTTAGACTTGGGGTTCATGTTAAGGTGTAGACATAAAATGTATTTCCCCATATAAATCAATGGAGCTGCGTTAAGGAGTTTTACGCTGCTTTTTTGCAGGTGTTAGACTTTTTTTCAGCCGGCTCTCCCCGTTGATTCCTATGGGGAAATTGTGCACGAGCACGTTACACCAGCTCACCGCTAACGTAAGCAGCGCTGGTATTGGAGTGCGGTAAGGAGCTAAATTTTGTTCAACGCTCACTTCTTGTCTGGTTTGTAAAAACTTGTAATACCAGCGCTGTTTGTAAGTGAGCAGTGAGCATAAACTGCTCGTTAGCACCGCACAACCTCTAACCCAAAATTCGTAATCTAGGTGATTGATTACAGAAATAATAAAGAAAATTACCAAATTTTACAAAGATTATACCTAATCCCTATGAAAAAAAAAAAAAAAAACCAAAATAAAAACACCCCCTAATCTAATAAACTACCAGTATAAGAGCTACTGAAATTCTATTGGCTATTCAAATCAGCCAATAGAATTTTAGTAGCTCCTATCCTATTGGCTGATTTGAATTTGAAGGCTCAAATCAGCCAATAGGAAATCAAGGGACGCCATTTTTAATTACGTACCTTGGATTCCTATTCAGTGTATGGCGGAGATCGTATGAAGAGGATCCTCCACACTCCATGGCTCTGCGGTCACCGGTCTTCGGTTCTAGGCTCGCCAGTTTTCAGCTCTGCGGTCATCAGTCTTCAACTCCGCCCTCCGTTCTGCGCCGGCTGGTTCCTGGAAGAAGAAAGAAGAGGTCACCGCTTGGAAGAAGACTTCACCGCCTGGAACAGGACCTTCTTCGCCGGACTTCAGGACAGGTGAGGACCACTTGGGGGTTAGACTTAAGGTTTTTAAGGGTTTTTTTTGGGGGGGTTTATTTTATTTAGATAGGGTGGGCAGAATAAGAGCTAAATGCCCTTTTAAGGGCAATGCCCAACAAATGCCCTTTTCAGGGCAATGGGTAGTTTAGATTTTTTAGTGTTAGGTTATTTTATTTGGGGGGTTTGGTGGATGGGGGGTTTTACTGTTAGGGGGGGTTGTGTATTTTCTTGAAAACGAGCTGATTATCTTGGGGCAATGCCCTGCAAAAAACCCTTTTAAGGGCTACTGGTAGTTTATTAGATTAGGGGGTGTTTTTATTTTGGGGGGACTTTTTATTTTCATAGGGATTAGGTATAATGTTTGTAAAATTTTATTATTTTCTGTAATCTTAGATTTTTTTATTTTCTGTAATTGTAGCTAAAAGGGACAGTCTACTCCAGAATTTTGATTAGACTGTCCCTTTAATTTATACTTAGTTTATTTGTATTTTAGTAGTGTTAGTTTTTTTTTAATTTAATAGTAACTTTACTATTTTGTTAATTAGGGGGTGTTAGGTTAGGGGGGTTAGGTTAGGGGGAGTTAGGTTAGGGGTTAGGTTTATTGCGTTGTGGGCTTTGGCGGTTTAGGGGTTAATACTTTAAGAGGCTTATTGCGTTGTGGGCTATGGCGGTTTAGGGGTTAATACTTTAATAGGTTTATTGCATTGTGGGCTATGGCGGTTTAGGGGTTAATACTTTAATAGGTTTATTGCATTGTGGGTTAATGGCGGATTAAGGGTTAATAGTTTTAATAGCTAGTTTGCGATGTTGGGGTTGGCGGATTTAGGGGTTAATAATTTAGTTATTACTTGCGGTGTGGGTTTGATGGCGGATATAGGGGTTAATAGTTTAATTAGGCTTATTGCGTTGTGGGGGGTTGTCGGTCTAGGGGTTAATACATTTATTATTAGTAGTGAGAGGGGGGATTGCGGATATAGGGGTTTTTACCTGTAGGGCTTATTTTTGGGAGGCGTTAGACTTTTACGGGAGATTTGTTATTTTCTTTACTTTTCTTAGGCGCCGGCAGTTTCTAAAATGCCGTAAGTCACTGGCGACTCCAGAAATTTGTATTTAGACTTATTTCTGGACATCGCTAGTTTATCCGACTTACGCACTTTATGAACTGCTGGCGGGGTTTATTGGATACCCCGATGTGCGAGGTGAAATTACGGGCGGCGCGGGTTGCAGCGCTTGCGCTGAAGCCTGTGCCGTATATGTAATCTCGCCCCAGGTAGATTTGCACCAAATGTAAGTAGCAATTTACTGTTATGTCATCCGTTCTGTTTGGCCTTGTATTATAGACATAGACGTGGTACACAGCCGAGTAGGGACACACACCAGCACATCTTTGCATAGTAAACATAGCTGTGAAGGGGTTAAATTATCAGTGGATTACCATTCCAGAGAGTTAGCATATTGTCAAGAGAACTGAGCTGTACAATTTTGCTCCATAATAAATTATAGAGGGAACAGTAAGCATAGAAGCGGAATATCTGAGACAGATTCATTACTTGTGGGAAATACTGAACCTGGCCACCAGGAGGAGGCAAAGACACCCCAGCCAAAGGCTTAAAGGGACATGAAACCCCAAATAGTTTTTTCATCATTTAGATAGAGAATACCATTTTAAACAACTTTCTAATTTACTTCTATAATCAATTTTGTTTCATTCTCTTTGTATCATTTGTTGAAGAATCAGCAATGCACTACTGGTTTCTAACTGAACACATGGATGAGCCAATGACAATCGGTATATATATGTAGCCACAAATCAGCAGATAGAACCTAGGTTCTTTGCTGTTCCTGAGCTTACCTAGATAAACCTTTCAGCGAAGGATAACAAGAGAAGGAGGCAAATTAAATAATAGAAGTAAAATGGAAAGTTGATCATGAAAAGAAAACTTTTGTGTTTTATGTCCCTTTAAATACCTCCCCCACTTTCCTCATCCCCTAGTCATTCTGCCGAGGGAACAAGGAACAGTAGGAGAAATATCAGGGTGAAAAAGGTGCCAGAAGAACAAGTTAAAATTTAGGGCCACCCAACGGAGAGCACGGGCGGGAGCTGTGGACTCTCCCTGTACAGAAGGAAGGGAAATTATCTGGTAAGCATAATTTATGTTTTCCTTCTTAATACAGGGAGAGTCCAAAGCTGCATTCATTACTTGTGGGAAATAATACCCAAGCTACAGAGGACACTGAATGCTAACAGGAGGGAAAAAAGGAAAAGGCGGCCCCCATCTGAAGGCACCACAGCCCCTCAAACCCTACTCCCGAAGGCTTCTTCAACAGAAGCAAAAATTAAATAAAAACTTTGGAAAAGAATGAAAGGAAGACCAAGTAGCTGCCCAACAAAACTGATCCATAGAGGCCTAATTTTAGAACCAAGAAGACGACACTGCTCCTGATAAAAACTGAGCCATAAACCTCTGAGAAGGCTTGCGTCCCGCAGTCTCATAACCCAAGTGGAAGACACTCCACAACTAAAGATAAGGAAGGCTAAGATGTCTTCTGACCCTTACGCTTCCCAGATAGATAATAACCAGAGAAAACTGTCTATTCCTATATAGTCTGAAGATAGGACTTCATAATATGTATTAAACTTTCCTTCGAAAGGAAGGAACAGGACTTAAAACAAAAAAAGAACCATAGGAGGAATCCTAACTAAGTTCATAGAACTGCCTTACTATCGTGACACACCCTATAAGGAGGGTTGCATCGCAAGGCAACAAACTCAGGAAACTTCTGCACATAGAAGAAAAAAGAGACTGAAAGGGTCATCTAAGATAACAACTTAAAGACCACCTCATGCATAGGAACAAAGGGAGCCCGATGAAAAAAAAACCCTATAAGAACAAGATCTAAAACTCTAAGCAGGAGCATCAGAATGACACCCCAGCCTCATTGCAGCCAGAGTCTTAGCAAAAACAAAACTGTACATCCAAAATCTCAACGAGCCTCTTGTGCAGAAAAAACGGACAGGGCCAATACTGTCCCAACATTGAACTAACTAAAAGGTCCTTCTCCAGACCAACCTGGAGAAAGGAAGGAATCCTGGCAGGCCTGAATAGAGTGCCAGGGCAAACCATGCTCTTCACAGAAGAAGGGTTCCTCCAACCTATGATAGATGTCGAGGGACCAGACTACGTGTTTGAAGGAGAGGACCATAACCTCTCCGAAAAAACCTTCTCTTCGACTAAGACTAAGCGAACTCTCGCCATCCGCTTCAGAGAAAAAACATTTGATGAATCAAAGAGGCCTTGATCCAGCAGATCCCTGCGACAAGGTTACCAACATGGAGGCAAAATGACTAAATCGCGAACCAAGATCCATGCGGCATCAACATAACAATTAGTAACACTGATGCCTGCCCCCGCTAGATTTGAGCCACCCTCAAAGAAGAGTGATATGGCAGAAGAGGAAATATTGAAAAGAACCTCCAAGGCACCACTAATGTCTCCATTAACTCCGCATGAGGATCCCTGAACCACGACCCATTAATGGGTAACCTGGTATAGAGACAGGACGTCCTGAGAATCTCATTCGGCGTCCCCTTCCAGGTACAATACAGAAAAAAGGAATTCCTGTAGCAAACATCCATCCTGGATGATCCCCCCTGGAAAATGGATCGCTGACAGCGCGCAGCAGTCAGAGTCATTACTATTATTTTTTTTTAATGATTCTTATTGAAGTTTTTGTTTTTGACATGACAGAAAATATGCACAAACATAAATCCAATATAACATCGCTGTCAAAAGAAAGACAAGTATACAATAACAAATTCACATAGCTTCTTATTAATTCTCAAAACAAGCCCGTAATATCAATATTAACCTATCACAGACATTGGGTAAGATTAGTTTACTCAACAATACAATTCTAATTCTCTCTCTGTAAAGAAAAGAAAGGAAAGGTGGAGGGAGAAAAAAGCAACATTATTCCCTAGACAATAATTAAAGTGAATGTAAATTTTGATGCGAAAGTGCCCGTTTTTTAAAAATTTGATTAAAAACAGGATCACTTTAATTCATCAAAATTTACATTTCACTTGTGTTGTGAAAAAATACTTACCTTTTAATCTTGACTGCCGCTCCAGCTTCCTCCGCCCGTCACAAAGCCTCTTCCTGGGTCTAAAATGTGGAATCCAGCTTCCTCCAATCACAGCTTCGAATCAGACACTGATTCCCCTTGGGGGGAAGCCGTGATTGGAGGATAACCAATCCATCATTTCTGACATCAGAAATGGCTTTGCGACGACCAGGGGAAGCTAGAGCGGCTGTCAAGTTTAAAAGGTAAGTATTTTTTTTTGAGTGAAATGTAAATTTTGATGAATTAAAGTGCCCCTGTTTTTAATCGAATTTTTTCGGGCTCTTAAGCATCAAAATTTACATTCACTTCAATATTAACAAATGACTACTTTTAGGTACGGGACTTGAGTCAAAAATAGAGGAAATAAAAAGAGAGAAAATTAGATTTCCGCACTCCTAGTAAAGTATTACCAGATAAAATTGTGGAGATAGGTTATCAAAATAAGCTGGGTTCGTAATGTATGTTAGGAAAAGATGACTTTTGATCTGAGCTCCCTCTCTATGGGAAAAAAACTAAAAGTGAGGGGGGAAGGTCTATAGCGATTTCCGGTATTCCCAATTCTGCGACATAACCATGACTTTGTATGAAAGTCTGCGCGATGCCCGTGTAAGGTCAGTTTAATATGATATAAATAGCAAGAAGGTAAGCCTTCTGATTCGCAACTGTTTGTTAAGGTCCACTCCCATAAATTTGTCTCCATAATTTCCAGCTCATGCAATAAATTCCGATTTTGTTGTTGGCTGCGAATATTGTACTTTCCATAGTTTCAATATGGGTTAGGATATTTACAACTTGGTTCCAACCAGGGCCCTTGGGTTGACGCCAAACCCTATCAATAACTAATTTGACTGCCATGAACAAATAAAAGCTAAGTTAAAAACATGGGTAGGGTAATTGCCGGAAAATAAATGGAATAGTCGGCTGTCTGTGGATTCCCTCCACCCTCAATACCAAATGTTCTACTGTAGAAGAAAGTTCTAGACCAGAGTCATTTAATTTTTGGGCATTCCCACCACATATGTGCACTAGTCCCAACCCTACCGCACCCTCGCCAGCATAATGGGGAATTTGAATGAGATATCTTAAAGAGTTTAAGAGGAGTCAAATTCCATTGGGTGAGAATTTTAAAGTGAAGTTCGAAAAAGGAGGTGTTGTGTATTGCTTTTTTGGTGAGAAGAACTTCAGAGGTCCACAAGCCCTCTACAGCTTCATATCACAGAGACCTTTCCCATTGTTTTATGTAGGGGGTCTTGAAGAAAAGGGGTGACTCCTCAATCTTAAGAATTCGAAGCAAAGTAGTTGTGTGGGAGAAAATCTGTCCTATTAAGGATAGAATTGTTGATAAATATATCCTTTACTGAGTCAATTTCATATCCCTCCCACACATTTGGGTGTGGTTCTAGAAGAGCCACAAGCAGGCATGAAATGGAGTGAATCCAAATTTAAGATTTGAGATAACAATATGATTTTCAGATATGTCCGATTTTCTAGCGTGTTTTGGGATCCAAATAAGATCCCAAAGGGATATTTGAGAAAAGATTGAAGCTTGCTCGAGTATTGCCCATTTGCTATTGGATGTAATGTTGCCCCAGGCTAAAATGTGGAATAATCTAGAAGCCTTGTAATGTGCTGTGATGTTAGGCATAGCAGCCCCTTCCGCCGTAACTAGCTTGTGTAAGAATTTCATGGCCACTCTAGGGCGCTTCCCTTTCCATATGAATGAATTAAACATGCGTTTAAATTGAATGATAAGGGATTTAGGAATAGGAATCGGCAAACACCTAAATAGGTATGTCAGTTAAGGTAACAGATTCACCTTCATGGCGGCAATTCTGCCCCACCAAGAAAAACAAGGGAAGTTCCAGCATTTCAGAAGATCTCTAAATTTATGTACTAGAGGATCAAAGTTTGACGATATATTTATGGGAATGTTGTCTGATAAAAATGTTCCAAGGTGTTGAATTTTCTCTGTAGACCACGAAAACGGGAACTGACGTCATAAGGTAGAGAGTTCCTTATCAGAGATAGTCAGAGCATAAGCTAAGGTCTTGGTAGCTGATCTTGCCAAAGTCATTTAGTAAAGAGAACAAAGCTGGGAGTGAAGTGGAGGGATTTCAGACAAACACTGTCAGATCATTGTCAAATAATGCCACCTTTTGTAGGCTACCATGGAGACACCCCCCTTTATTGAAGTGGAGGTTCTAATAGCCTCCGTCAATGGCTCCATGACCAGTGCAAAGAGCCGTGGAAAGAGGAGGCACCCCTGGCAGGTGCCATTGGTTATCTGAAAGACGGTAGAGCAGAAACGCAATCCACGGACCCTTGCTGAAGGGGAAGAGTACAGTGCCATAACCATGGAGCAAAAGATTTGGGGGAATCCAAATTTCAGTAAAGTCTTGTTTAAATAAAGCCAGTCGACCCAGTCAAATGCCTTCTCTGCATCTAGTGACAGCATGACACATGGGTAACCGAGACAACTGGCTTCCAAGAAAATATTCAGTAGCCTTCTAGTGTTATCTGGAGTGATTACTATTTTGTCATAACCATACTCTATTATAATATTTTTTTTAATTATTAAAGGGACATAACAGTGAAAAAAGAAAATTGTCCATTGTGTTAGAGAATTTTATTATTACACTGCAGCCACCAATCATCTGCAAGCTCCCAGTAGTGTATTATTGCACCTGAACCTGCCTGGGTATGTTTTTTAACAAAGGTTACCAAAATAATAAAGTAAAATTAATAATAGTAAATGGGAAATTCTCTAAAAACTGCATGATGTATATAAATCCTTTAAAGGTTAAGTTTGACTTTCACGTTTATTTAATAATGGTCATTTTTTTATCATGAGACCCAGGGAGCACCATATATACCATAAAATACAGATAAAACATTATTTCTCTCTATTTTGTTAGGAAAATATCACCATATGGGTAAACACATTATATACATAATGCTCATGCCTTTAAGTTTCTTGGTCATTCATTTAATTCATAATTTGTTGATGACTTTCTTCTGTAAATCAGTGATGTTTACAATGATATTTTATAAATGTTGCTTTTTCGGAACAGAGTGGGCCTGAAAACGAATTAATGTTCATCATCCTATAGAAATACAAATATTTAAATTACACCTAAATATTTTTGATATATGTATTCCCTACTTCTCATAAATGCTTGATTAATTTCAAAGTTAATTTAAGGAGCACTTCATATATTCCACATGAGTAATTGTCTATTTTTGTTCTGTGATTCAAAAGTAGCTGTTTCCATGACCAAACAATCTGGTAAGGTGCCAAGATTGTAAAATATGCAGCCATTTTATCTTTTATGTTGGGTATAACCATGACATCTTTACCTTTTCTATACAAAATATATTATTAAGGTTCATGCCAATGTAGGTAATTTATAATTAGTAATGAAAAGCAGATTATGGGCTCCATGTACTAAGCAGTCAATTCATCCGTCATTGTAGACGCGGATAAACTCGCCGTTACTCGCCGCGGGCGAAATGGTGTCCGCTGTCGCTATGTACTAATATTCCCCCAATAAATAGACAAGTCTAGCCCGCCGCGAGCAGTTGCGGATTGTTGATAAATTTGACGCCTGGCTCGCCGCGACTAAGCTGATGTACTTAACTTTCAGTTGAATTGTCTGGCCAATTATTAACACGTGACATGCAAGGTGTCACGAACATCATAGTAGTCGCGGGAATAGAATTTTGCTCCTATAAAAGTTCAACTTATCTAAACAACTTTATTATTGTTCAAATTTTTTTGAAGAGTGATAACAGAGCGTTATTTTTGTAATATTTATTTACAATTTTGATATGGCTTCATCTGGATCTGATAATATATAAATATTAATATAAAAATAATTATAAAGATTGACAACTATACAATACAAATTTAAATAGATTACTCTTTAATTACAGTCGACAAATTGGGCGCAATTTATGTACATGGAAATGAGAGACAAATTAGACGCCAGTTATGCTGTAAGTACAATGCTGATATTACTGCCTTTTATATATGTCTAGACTGGCGTCTAGATTGACTTTCCTATTGTTTTGTACCTTGCCCGCCACCTAAAAGGTGGCGAGGCAAAAATAACGAGGTGGGAGCGGAAATTGTAGCGAGCGGACAAATAGTTTTTTTAGTACATTCGTTTTTGGCGAGTTGGTGGTCAAATGTGTCTAATTACAGTGAAAAATGGAGCGGTAGCGAGGTTTGGCGGATAAGTACGCTCGCAATTTTAAAGATGCGAGTTTTAACATAATTGACGGCTTTGTACATATCAGTTTGCGAATTTTGACGCGAGATTTGTTGCGGGTAGCTCGCTGACTGCTTAGTACATGGAGCCCTATATTGTGGTTGAAACTTTTCCTATGTTTGGGGATCTGTTTTGAAAGATGTGGACATTAGAAATCAGTAGCAACTTTCAGGCCAATTACACCCGTGTCACTGATTGTTTATCTTTACTAGCTCCTTTCTTGTTTTCAAGTCACTTCCTGCCAACTGCATCACTTACTCATGCATAAGCTTTCACAATAGTGGCCAGTGAATTAGAAACACTGGATGCAAGGTGCTTTTATGACACAGTTTGTCTCATTGCTTTTTAAAATTATCACATGATACTGAGAGGAGATCTTTTGAAGATTCTCATATTTCCTTTGACAGTAGGTTGCCAAATTATGGGTTATTTTAGATGCGCCTCATAACTCTTTCCAAAAGAGAACCTGTAAGTCTAGAGATATATTAGATTGTCAGCTGTCCTCCACAGAAATACTCTTAGACGAGCTTCTCACAGAAATGTGCAGCAAAAGAAGCAATTGTGCAATAGAACCTCCTCAAAACCCCAACTAGGTCACACCATATTCTTCCTAACTTCTGAGCAGTATTAGTTTTCATTTGACAGCCAATAAGCCTCAAACAAGTGATTTTATCACTCTGGGCTGCCAGCACACAAAACAGTGATTTTACTTTGCTGCCAGTAAAACTCAGATCATTGATTTTACCCTGTATGCTGCCAGTAACACACAAGACTTTTTTTACACCTCCCATTGACTACCAGTAATATATAGTGCTGTAATTTAACCACCTTTGTGCCAATCAAACACACAGACATAACCCTTTTTCATACTATTAACAAATACTACTTGTTATATTTTCTATGGTGTTAAATATTTAAAAAAAAGCATTTTTTTAAAACTAGCACCTTACAAAGTGCTAAATGTGCCGCAAACAACTTTTGTCATATATCAATAATTGATTGAAAAACAAGGAGTGTTTAATGATTGTGGATGTTGCAGTTATACTTTGTTGTCATTTTGCTTTTCAAGTCAATATAACAGGCTTCAGAATCTATTCTTTAAAATTATTCATTAACGTGTCTTGTGAAACAAACTCTCGGATGAGTCATACTATTCTGCATCTCCATATCACACAAAACTAAAAGTTGGCTGCCTTTTTAGAAAACATGTTTCCAATAAAATTTTATTTGTATTTAATTTGTGACCGTGGAAAGCACCTACTAAAATAGGAGGAAATAACCCATATAGGTTTAAGATACATCAGAAAAGCTCACAGTCCTTTATAATGAGGAAACTGAATCACTGAAAATATTTATGTATAGATAAAACATAGTTGTTTTAACTGGAGAGAAAAAAAATCTTTTAACAAAAGGCATCTATATAATCAGACTTAAATAGCATGTAGGTGTCCCCTATCCTGTTACATCCTGATACCAGAGAGGAATTTCTACCTACTAATTCTGATTCCTCACAGGAAGTTTGATAATCCAAATGCCTGATGACCCCAATGCTATACCAATACTAGTAGGGTATCCACTCCAAATTTTCTATCTGGTACTACTAGTGATACTGGGTGTATTTCAGCATATGAAAACACCTGCACAGCAAGATGCCTTACCCTCACAATCTGTATGTAGGTAAAATAAATGACAACTTTTATAATCCAAATGATTAAAAAATGTAAATGGAAAAACATGAAGCATCCATCAAAGGAAAACATTTTTTTAATGGTATTGATAATAGTACCCACCCCCTACAATTGAAGTGCATGGTCATTTTTTTTAAACCCAAACAGGTAATTTGACAACATTTAAAACAATATATTTAAAGACTTTATATATAATCATTTTAGATGGTCTTGATCATTACTTATTTAGGTGGAAATTCTTTTTATTTGGTTCTAAAACAGCAAATTGAACATAGGAACAAAATTTACATAACAAAGTACAGGTGGCCCTCGTTTTACAACGGTTCAATTTACACCGTTTCAGAATAACAACCTTTTTTCCAGCCATGTGACTGCCATTGAAAATCATTGAGAAGCAGTGCATTTATTAAAATAGCCAGTAGGTGGAGCTGTCCGTTTGTGTTGCAGCAAAGCCAAGCAAGCTGAAATTAATCCGTTTAACCAGACCTGAGCTATTGAGCAGATTTCAAAGGAACAAGATCTTTCTGTCTATAAATCAGTCCAGATTGGAATGCATAGAAAGAACTGCATGCAGAAAAATGCAAGTGAAGTCTGTGTTGTGTGATTATTTTATTAGGTTTATAATGCTGTTTAGCAAATGTTTTTGTTCATTTAACTTAGTTTAATTATATATTCTGTGTTGTGTGATTATTGTATTAGGTTTATAATGCTGTTTAGCATTTAAAGTCTTCATTTCAACGCTTTAAAAATAATGTATTAGGTGTTACTTATGACAATTTTGAGAGGGGCCTGGAACCTATCTCCCTCACTTCCCATTGACTTACATTATAAACCATTCCTTCTGGAACCTAACCCCGGCGTAAACTGAGGACTAACTGTATATCAAGTTTCTACATTTCGGCCCACATTGCCATATACAAGTGCTTCCACAATACGGAAACCTTTCTGTACCTACTTCATGTATAACTCTAATGATTGCTAGGTTACCTTTTAACATTTTGCTCCTAAAGAAGACCTGTCCAGCACATTATACACAATCATCGTGAACTGGAACAGTCTAGAACAGAGTATTACCTTCATAAACATTGTGATGCATCAGGAACATTTTGTAAATAATACATAATTAAAAATAAGCCATTAAAGGGACATTAAACACTTTGAGATGGTAATATAAAATGATAAATTGTATATAATAAAACAACTTTCATTATTTATTTTGTCCTCTTTGCCTGTAATTCCATTCTGAAATTGTGAGCTTTTCAATTCCTGTTAGAAATGGAAGTGCAGAACACTGTTAAATTCAGCACAACCATTGGCTGCACACTCTAGTGACCTATTTGTAACTGTCTCTAATTGGCCACAGCAGAGAAGGTAACACAAGTTACAACATGGCAGCTCCCAGTGTTTTATAGACACTAACGGCTAGATTTAGAGTTTTGTCGGTAAGGACCCGCGTAGCTAACGCTGGCTTTTTTCTGGCCGCACCATAAAAATAACTCTGGTATTGAGAGTCCACATAAAGGCTGCGTTAGGCTCCAAAAAAGGAGCGTAGAGCATATTTAACGCCACTGCAACTCTCGATACCAGAGTTGCTTACGGACGCGGCCAGCCTCAAAAACGTGCTCGTGCACGATTCCCCCATAGGAAACAATGGGGCTGTTTGAGCTGAAAAAAAACCTAACACCTGCAAAAAAGCCGCGTTCAGCTCCTAACGCAGCCCCATTGTTTCCTATGGGGAAACACTTCCTACGTCTGCACCTAACACCCTAACATGAACCCCAAGTCTAAACACCCCTAACCTTACACTTATTAACCCCTATTCTGCCGCCCCCGCTATTGCTGACCCCTGCATATTATTATTAACCCCTAATCTGCCGCTCTGTAAACTGCCGCTACTTACATTATCCCTATGTACCCCTAATATGCTGCCCCTAACACAGCCGACCCCTATATTATATTTATTAACCCCTAATCTGCCCCCCTCAACGTCGCCTCCACCTGCCTACACTTATTAACCCCTAATCTGCCGAGCGGACCGCACCGCTATTATAATAAAGTTATTAACCCCTAATCCGCCTCACTAACCCTATAATAAATAGTATTAACCCCTAATCTGCCCTCCCTAACATCGCCGACACCTAACTTCAATTATTAACCCCTAATCTGCCGACTGGAGCTCACCGCTATTCTAATAAATGTATTAACCCCTAAAGCTAAGTCTAACCCTAACACTAACACCCCCCTAAGTTAAATATAATTTTAATCTAACGAAATTAATTATCTCTTATTAAATAAATTATTCCTATTTAAAGCTAAATACTTACCTGTAAAATAAATCCTAATATAGCTACAATATAAATTATAATTATATTATAGCTATTTTAGGATTAATATTTATTTTACAGGTAACTTTGTAATTATTTTAACCAGGTACAATGGCTATTAAATAGTTAATAACTATTTAATAGTTACCTAGTTAAAATAATAACAAAATTACCTGTAAAATAAATCCTAACCTAAGTTACAATTAAACCTAACACTACACTATCATTAAATTAATTAAATAAAATATCTACAATTACCTACAATTAAACCTAACACTACACTATCATTAAATTAATTAAATAAAATATCTACAATTACCTACAATTAAACCTAACACTACACTATCAATACATTAATTAAATACAATACCTAAAAATAACTACAATGAAATAAACTAACTAAAGTACAAAAAATAAAAAAGAACTAAGTTACAAAAAATAAAAAAAATATTTACAAACATAAGAAAAATCTTACAGCAATTTTAAACTAATTACACCTACTCTAAGCCCCTAATAAAATAACAAAGCCCCCCAAAATAAAAAATGCCCTTCCCTATTCTAAATTACTAAAGTTCAAAGCTCTTTTACCTTACCAGCCCTGAACAGGGCCCTTTGCGGGGCATGCCCCAAAGAATTCAGCTCTTTTGCCTGTAAAAAAAACATACAATACCCCCCCCCCAACATTACAACCCACCACCCACATACCCCTAATCTAACCCAAACCCCCCTTAAATAAACCTAATAAACACTAAGCCCCTGAAGATCTTCCTACCTTGTCTTCACCTCACCGGGTATCACACCGATCCGTCCTGGCTCCGATATCTTCATCCAACCCAAGAGGGGGCTAGACATCCATCATCCGATGGCTGAAGAAGTCCAGAAGAGGGTCCAAAGTCTTCATCCTATCCGGGAAGAAGAGTAGATCCGGACCGGCAACCATCTTCTTCCAAGCTGCATCTTCTATCTTCATCCGATGAGGACCGGCTCCATCCTGAAGACCTCCACCGCGGACCCATCTTCATCCGGCAACATCCAACTGAAGAATGACGGTTCCTTTAAGAGACGTCATCCAAGATGGCGTTCCTCGAATTCCGATTGGCTGATAGGATTCTAGCAGCCAATCGGAATTAAGGTAGGAATATTCTGATTGGCTGATGGAATCAGCCAATCAGAATCAAGTTCAATCCGATTGGCTGATCCAATCAGCCAATCAGATTGAGCTTGCATTCTATTGGCTGTTCCGATCAGCCAATAGAATGCGAGCTCAATCTGATTGGCTGATTGGATCAGCCAATCGGATTGATCTTGATTCTGATTGGCTGATTCCATCAGCCAATCAGAATATTCCTACCTTAATTCCGATTGGCTGATAGAATCCTATCAGCCAATCGGAATTCGAGGGACGTCATCCGCCATTCTTCAGTTGGACGTCGCCGGATGAAGATGGGTCCGCGGTGGAGGTCTTCAGGATGGAGCTGGTCCTCATCGGATGAAGATAGAAGATGCAGCTTGGAAGAAGATGGTTGCCGGTCCGGATCTACTCTTCTTCCCGGATAGGATGAAGACTTTGGACCCTCTTCTGGACTTCTTCAGCCATCGGATGATGGATGTCTAGCCCCCTCTTGAGTTGGATGAAGATATCGGAGCCAGGACGGATCGGTGTGATACCCGGTGAGGTGAAGACAAGGTAGGAAGATCTTCAGGGGCTTAGTGTTAGGTTTATTTAAGGGGGGTTTGGGTTAGATTAGGGGTATGTGGGTGGTGGGTTGTAATGTTGGGGGGGGGCATTGTATGTTTTTTTTACAGGCAAAAGAGCTGAATTCTTTGGGGCATGCCCCGCAAAGGGCCCTGTTCAGGGCTGGTAAGGTAAAAGAGCTTTGAACTTTAGTAATTTAGAATAGGGAAGGGCATTTTTTATTTTGGGGGGCTTTGTTATTTTATTAGGGGCTTAGAGTAGGTGTAATTAGTTTAAAATTGTTGTAAGATTTTTCTTATGTTTGTAAATATTTTTTTTATTTTTTGTAACTTAGTTCTTTTTTATTTTTTGTACTTTAGTTAGTTTATTTCATTGTAGTTATTTTTAGGTATTGTATTTAATTAATGTATTGATATTGTAGTGTTAGGTTTAATTGTAGGTAATTGTAGGTATTTTATTTAATTAATTTAATGATAGTATAGTGTTAGGTTTAATTGTAACTTAGGTTAGGATTTATTTTACAGGTAATTTTGTAATTATTTTAACTATTTTATCTATTAAATAGTTCTTAACTATTTAATAGCTATTGTACCTGGTTAAAATAAATACAAAGTTACCTGTAAAATAAATATTAATCCTAAAATAGCTATAATATAATTATAATTTATATTGTAGCTATATTAGGATTTATTTTACAGGTAAGTATTTAGCTTTAAATAGGAATAATTTATTTAATAAGAGTTAATTTATTTCGTTAGATTTAAATTATATTTAACTTAGGGGGGTGTTAGTGTTAGGGTTAGACTTAGCTTTAGGGGTTAATACATTTATTAGAATAGCGTTGAGCTCCAGTCAGCAGATTAGGGGTTAATGTTTGAAGTTAGGTGTCGGCGATGTTAGGGAGGGCAGATTAGGGGTTAATACTATTTATTATAGGGTTAGTGAGGCGGATTAGGGGTTAATAACTTTATTATGATAGCGGTGCGGTCCGCTCGGCAGATTAGGGGTTAATAAGTGTAGGCAGGTGGAGGCGATGTTGTGGGGGGCAGATTAGGGGTTAATAAATATAATATAGGGGTCGGCGGTGTTAGGGGCAGCAGATTAGGGGTACATAATGTAGGTGGCGGCTCTTTGCGGTCGGCAGATTAGGGGTTAATTTTTGTAGGTAGCTGGCTGCGACGTTGTGGGGGGCAGGTTAGGGGTTAATAAATATAGGGGTCGGCGGTGTTAGGGGCAGCAGATTAGGGGTACATAAGGATAACGTAGGTGGCGGTCGGCAGATTAGGGGTTAAAAAAATTAAATCGAGTGGCGGCGATGTGGGGGGGCCTCGGTTTAGGGGTACATAGGTAGTTTATGGGTGTTAGTGTACTTTAGAGTACAGTAGTTAAGAGCTTTATAAACCGGCGTTAGCCCAGAAAGCTCTTAACTACTGACTTTTTTCTGCGGCTGGAGTTTTGTCGTTAGAATTCTAACGCTCACTTCAGACACGACTCTAAATACCGGAGTTAGAAAAATCCCATTGAAAAGATAGGATACGCAATTGACGTAAGGGGATCTGCGGTATGGAAAAGTTGCGGCTGGAAAGTGAGCGTTAGACCCTTTTTTGAGTGACTCCAAATACCGGAGGTAGCCTAAAACCAGCGTTAGGAGCCTCTAACGCTGGTTTTCACGGCTACCGCCAAACTCCAAATCTAGGCCTAAAACTTTACACTTATTTTGTCAATTTTTAAACAACTTATGAAACTTTAAAAAAATACATCTACATGTTAGCCATGGACTAATCTTTTCTTTGAATGCATCATTCTATCTAGCATGTATTTAGTGTTTAATGTCCCTTTAAGCTTAATAACTTAAGAACTTAAAAAAAAAAAAGGCTACATATGGTCATTTTTATGCTGTCAATGAATCTATTCAAATTCTACTTTTTTGTCAAATGGTGCAATAGGATTTGATGAGGAAAAGCTATTCACACTGTGGAGACCCTTTTGATATTTTGAAATATGGAGCAAATTCTGTAAGGTATCGAGAGATGAATTCCCACTCAGAGACTTCCATGCATGATCAAGTAAAACCAGATCTTTTGAAATGCATCTTTAGAATCTTGTAACCAGGCTACTTCCTCTGTCATTTTGTATATATAATTTATTTTGTCTAAAATTTCCTGCCATGTAGGTGTTCCCACTTTCCAATGTCTTGCTATGCAAGTTCTGGTAGCCGTACATAGGACCTTAAAACATTTATTAATGGGGGCATTAAATTGTGGAAGTCTCTGATTTAACAATGCTTGGGAGATATACAGAGAAATAGGTTCATCTAAAAGTGTGCTAAGCAAATTGTTCAGCTGATTCGAAATCTCTTTTACCCTGCCACATTCCCACTACATGTGATTATTACTTATTTAAAGGGACACCTACACGCAAAACTCGTTATCTAGGTGTATATTTGTTAGTTTTACATTAACTTTTAAATGTTGTTTAATTGGATAAGAAGTTTTTGTAATATTTAATTTGTTCAAGAGAGTTAAAAATACATTTTTATTTTGAACGAGTTTTATTACTTTTATTGTCATTAAAGGGACAGTCTACACCTTAGTCATCTTCAAGTCTTACTTTAGATTAAGCTGCAAATATCCTCCTGCACTTTTTTTTCTATATCATGCAGCAGTAACAATAACAAAGTTATTTTAAAATGACTATTGTTTCTGGACACTTTGAAATGGCTGCAAAGCTCTGCCCACTGATGACATCACTACCTTGGCTGCACTAAAGGCTTTACTAGTTACAAAAGACTCACTAATTAGATTCAACAGACTGTCAATGTTACTGCTGCATAATTTAGAAAGGGTGCAGAAGGATATTTGCAGCTTAATCTAAAGTAAGACTTTAAGATGACTAATGTGTAGACTGTCCCTTTAATGAAAATAAAAGTAATAAAACTCATTCAAAATAAAACTTTCACCTAGATTTAGAGTTCTGCGTTAGCCATCAAAAGCAGCGTTAAGGGCTCCTAATGCTGCTTTTGGCCGCCCGCTGGTATTTAGAGTCAGGCAGGTACAGGTCTACCGCTCACTTCCCTACCGCGATTCCAGGCTACCGCAGATCCCCTTACGCCAATTGCGTATCCTATCTTTTCAATGGGATCTGCCTAACGCTGGTATTTGGAGTCTTGGGAGAAGTGAGCGGTAGACCCTCTACCGACAAGACTCCAACGGCAAAAAAAGTCAGTAGTTAAGAGCTTTATGAGCTAACGCGTGAATATAAAGCTCTTAACTACTGTGCTATAAAGTACACTAACACCCATAAACTACCTATGTACCCCTAAACCGAGGCCCCCCCACATCGCCCCCACTATAAAAAAAATGTTTAAACCCTAATCTGCCGTCCGGACATCGCCACCACCTACGTTATACTTATGAACCCCTAATCTGCTGCCCCTAACATCGCCGACCCCTATAATATATTTATTAACCCCTAATCTGCCTCCCCAATGTCGCCGCTACCTTACCTACACTTATTAACCCCTAATCTGTCGACCGGACCTCGCCTCCACTATAATAAATGTATTAACCCCTAAACCGCCGCACTCCCGCCTCACAAACACTAGAATAAATTGTATTAACCCCTAATCTGCCCTCCCTACCTACAATTATTAACCCCTAATCTCCCGCCCGCACCGTTTCCGCTACTATAATAAAGTTATTAACCCCTAAACATAACTCTAACCCTAACACCCCCTAACATAAATATAATTTATATTAAACAAAATAATATACCTAAAATTAACTAAATTATTCCTATTTAAAACTAAAAACTTACCTATAAAATAAACCCTAATATAGCTACAATATAATTAATAATTACATTGTAGCTATTTTAGGATTTATATTTATTTTACAGACAACTTTGTATTTATTTTAACTAGATACAATAGCTATTAAATAGTTAATAACTATTTAATAGCTACCTAGTTAAAATAAATACAACATAACATGTAACATAAATCCTAACCTAAGTTACAATTAAACCTAACACTAGACTATCATTAAATTAATTAAATAAATTACCTACAATTACCTACAATTAAATACAATTAAATAAACTATTCTATAATACAAAAAAAACAAACACTAAATTACAAAAAATAAAAAAGAATTACAAGCAGTTTAAACTAATTATACCTAATCTAAGCCCCCTAATAAAATAAAAAGCCCCCCAAAATAAAAAATTCCCTAACCTATTCTAAAATACAAAAGTAATCAGCTCTTTTACCAGCCCTTAAAAGGGCTTTTCGCGGGGCCTTGCCCCAAAGTAACTTCAACAAACAAATAAGGTGCACAGGCAGCCGGTGGTGAATTCAAATTATTTTTCTTTTATTGCAATTAAAAAATCTTTGTCCCAACAGGGGTATAGGATTCTCAAGCTGTGCAGTAGTTGGAGATAGCTTCACTTCAGTGACTGTCTGCTGACATGTTTCAGCAATTAAGCCGTAATCGTAGCTGCAGTCTCAGGTGAGCACCAGTCCTATATACTGGTTCCTGTTACCTGATTGGTTAAAAAATAATTAAAACCATACCTGGAGTGAAGTCAAATCCAGCCCTTCTCACATTAGATATAACAGGATAACATTTGTCCCATATCAAAAAATCTGTGATAGATACAATCATATGTGAATTCTAAACTATAACAAACAACTATACATAAATGTGAATGAAAAAAAGGTTTTACACTTGTTAGAAGGTGAATCCTAATATTGATAATATAATCTAATCAAAGAGTCACATTAATACTTGTTCGTGCATTAGTTAACTGGAAGGAGATATTGTTAGAAGGTGAATCCTAATATTGATAATATAATCTAATCAAAGAGTCACATTAATACTTGTTCGTGCATTAGTTAACTGGAAGGAGATAGTTAATTTTCAAATACCTCCTTCTAATTAATTCAATGAATACGTATAGATACTTTATTAACTAATGCAAATGAACCAACAAAAGTGAATTTTTTTTTTATTTTTTTTTTACTCCATGCTAAGGAGCATACAGCTTACAAACATACCCATATATATCTTTGTTGTATATATATATATACCAATGATGTTTTTAATGTATAGATATTTCTCTCTCTCTAATCCATACTGAACGGGTATGTGAAGAAACAGTGTTGTAATTGTATATTTCAGAGCTAGAATAAGGAAACACAGACCCAGGACCAGAATTCTTATTCCCAGAAATTTATTAGGTCAAACTCTGAATTTAACCCTTCTGGGACTCTGGTCCTGAGTCTGTGTATCCAAAATACCTCCCTTTTTTCCAGCAATCTCTCTCTATCACCTCCTCTTTTATTCGTTTTGACCTGTTTTATAATAGACCATCTAAATGACTTGATGCTTGTTTGATGACAGGTTTTAAAATGCTGAACCAGAGGTGTGGTAAGTTTACCATTTTTAATGTTTGAGATGTGTTCCCTAATCCTTTCTCTAGTCTCTCTAGTTGTAAGTCCTGTATACTGTACATTGCATTCGATGCAGGTAAGTAAGTAAATTGCGAACCTCGTTCTGCAATTCAGACAAGAGAAATGTCGAAAATTTTCTCCAGTTACACAGCTTCTGAAGCCTTCTCCCTGTTGTAAAAATTCACAGGCTGTACACTGAGTGTAATTGCATTTAAAGGTGCCTTTAAATGTCATCCAGGATGAGCCTACTTCATCCCTAGCTCTGAGCTGTGTAGGAGCAAGTATATTGCTAAGGCTTACACCACGTCTGAAGGCATATCTACACCCTTTTGAAACTGTATCTACCAAGCCATCATCCGCTTTAAGAATATTAAAATGTTTTCTAACAATATTGCAGATCTGATGGAATTGGTTACTATATTGGGTGATAAAAGATACCCCCTCGAATTCCTTTGTTCTATTTTTGGTTTTATCTTTAAGATAAATATTTCTTGGATTTGCCCCAATATTCAGTCTATGGTGACTGACATAGTCTCTTTTATAGCCTCTTTCACAGAACCTCTCCTCCAGCTCTAAGGATTGTATTTCATACTCCTTATCTGTTGTGCAATTCCTCCGGAGTCTAATGAAATGTCCTTTAAGGACTGACTTAAAGACTCTTTTCGGATGGTTGCTTTTGGCATGGAGGAGGGTATTGCCAGTGATGGGTTTCCTGTATACTCTACTGCTAACATGATTGTTATTTTTGCCTGTCAGAGTGACATCCAAATAATTAATGTTTGTTTTATTAAATTCAAATGTGAATTTTATGCCAACACCATTTTCATTAAGTAAGGATACAAAGCTCAAAGCTTCCTCTTCCGTACCATTCCAGATCATTAGCAGGTCATCAATGTACCTCCTATAATACATGATCTTATATTTCCAAAGTTCATCACATCCAAAGATGTGGGACAGCTCCCACCAACCCATAAAAAGGTTGGCGTATGAAGGGGCAAACTTTGCCCCCATAGCTGTCCCACATCTTTGGAGGTAATGAACTCCCTCAAAAGTAAAGGCATTGTGTGTTAGTAAAAATTCTGTCACTCTGAGGATAAAGCCACAGAACCTGTGGCTGTAGTTGGTAAATCTTGACAGACAAAAATCTAAAGCTTCTAGGCCCTTACTATGTGGAATGGAGGAGTACAGTGCCACAACATCAATTGTGAGCCAACTGTATCCCTCCCTCCAAACAACATTGTCCATCTCATTTAATAGTTGTTTGGTGTCTCTCAGATAGCTATTAAGACCCTTAACCAGTGGCTGCAAAATTTCATCCAGCCACTGAGAAAGGGGTTCAAACAGAGAGCCAATACCACTAATGATGGGCCTGCCCTTCACGTCCACAAGAGACTTGTGGACTTTGGGCAAAAAATTGAAGATGGGAGTTATAGGGCAATCTACCACCAAAAAATCAAATGTAGATTGATCTATGTACCCTGCATAGATGTCACTCTGACAGGCAAAAATAACAATCATGTTAGCAGTAGAGTATACAGGAAACCCATCACTGGCAATACCCTCCTCCATGCCAAAAGCAACCATCCGAAAAGAGTCTTTAAGTCAGTCCTTAAAGGACAATTCATTAGACTCCGGAGGAATTGCACAACAGATAAGGAGTATGAAATACAATCCTTAGAGCTGGAGGAGAGGTTCTGTGAAAGAGGCTATAAAAGAGACTATGTCAGTCACCATAGACTGAATATTGGGGCAAATCCAAGAAATATTTATCTTAAAGATAAAACCAAAAATAGAACAAAGGAATTCGAGGGGGTATCTTTTATCACCCAATATAGTAACCAATTCCATCAGATCTGCAATATTTTTAGAAAACATTTTAATATTCTTAAAGCGGATGATGGCTTGGTAGATACAGTTTCAAAAGGGTGTAGATATGCCTTCAGACGTGGTGTAAGCCTTAGCAATATACTTGCTCCTACACAGCTCAGAGCTAGGGATGAAGTAGGCTCATCCTGGATGACATTTAAAGGCACCTTTAAATGCAATTACACTCAGTGTACAGCCTGTGAATTTTTACAACAGGGAGAAGGCTTCAGAAGCTGTGTAACTGGAGAAAATTTTCGACATTTCTCTTGTCTGAATTGCAGAACGAGGTTCGCAATTTACTTACTTACCTGCATCGAATGCAATGTACAGTATACAGGACTTACAACTAGAGAGACTAGAGAAAGGATTAGGGAACACATCTCAAACATTAAAAATGGTAAACTTACCACACCTCTGGTTCAGCATTTTAAAACCTGTCATCAAACAAGCATCAAGTCATTTAGATGGTCTATTATAGAACAGGTCAAAACGAATAAAAGAGGAGGTGATAGAGAGAGATTGCTGGAAAAAAGGGAGGTATTTTGGATACACAGACTCAGGACCAGAGTCCCAGAAGGGTTAAATTCAGAGTTTGACCTAATACATTTCTGGGAATAAGAATTCTGGTCCTGGGTCTGTGTTTCCTTATTCTAGCTCTGAAATATACAATTACAACACTGTTTCCTCACATACCCGTTCAGTATGAATTAGAGAGAGAGAAATATCTATACATTAAAAACATCATTGGTATATATATATATATATATATATATATATATATACAACAAAGATATATATGGGTATGTTTGTAAGCTGTATGCTCCTTAGCATGGAGTCAAAAAATAAATAAAAAAAAAAAAATTTTTTTTTCACTTTTGTTGGTTCATTTGCATTAGTTAATAAAGTATCTATACGTATTCATTGAATTAATTAGAAGGAGGTATTTGAAAATTAACTATCTCCTTCCAGTTAACTAATGCACGAACAAGTATTAATGTGACTCTTTGATTAGATTATATTATCAATATTAGGATTCACCTTCTAACAAGTGTAAAACCTTTTTTTCATTCACATTTATGTATAGTTGTTTGTTATAGTTTAGAATTCACATATGATTGTATCTATCACAGATTTTTTGATATGGGACAAATGTTATCCTGTTATATCTAATGTGAGAAGGGCTGGATTTGGCTTCACTCCAGGTATGGTTTTAATTATTTTTTAACCAATCAGGTAACAGGAACCAGTATATAGGACTGGTGCTCACCTGAGACTGCAGCTACGATTACGGCTTAATTGCCGAAACATGTCAGCAGACAGTCACTGAAGTGAAGCTATCTCCAACTACTGCACAGCTTGAGAATCCTATACCCCTGTTGGGACAAAGATTTTTTAATTGCAATAAAAGAAAAAGAATTTGAATTCACCACCGGCTGCCTGTGCACCTTATTTGTTTGTTGAAATTTCGTTGTGAAGCCAAGGTTTGCACCAGCGACAGTGTGGATTTTCTGCATGCCGAGTACAGCTCACCAATTCAGGCCCTGGGAATCGCTGTTATTTGCATAGCTTTGCACCGGGGAAAGAGGTTCCGACGGACCGGAAGTATACAGTGACGTCACACGCCATCAGAGAGGGACCACGTCGAGGAGACCATAGCGGTCAGAGAAGGCGACAAGTGCCGGACTGCCAGAGTGTGCACCTGGTTTGCACACAGAGGGTCATCGTGGATCTCCCTGTTTTCCTTCAACAGAGGTGGCGAACTAGGACGACACTTTACCAGGAGAGGTGAGAGGCTAAACACACGCCCGTACTGGGCATTAAGGCAATTTGATCATTACTCACTAGCCCTCCAATATACATGAGAGGATGTTTGTTTGTTGCCACGGTAACCTGTTATTTAAGTGCCGACACATATTGACTCTTTTGCTTGCCCCAAAGTAATCAGCTCTTTTACCTGAAAATAAAAATACAATACCCCCCAACATTACAACCCACCACCCACATACCCCTACTCTAACCCACCCAAACCCCCCTTAAAAAAACCTATCACTAACACCCTGAAGATCTCCCTACCTTTAGTCGTCTTCACCCAGCCGAGACGAATTCTTCATCCAAGCGGAGCAAGAAGATGTCCTCCATCCGGTAGAAGTCTTGATCCAAGCGGCAAAGAAGAGGTCTTCCATCCGGGCGATGTCTTCTTCCAAGCGGCATCTTCTATCTTCTTTCTTCCGGATCCATCTTCATCCCGCCGACGCAGAACATCCTTCTTCCCCAACGGACTAACGACGAATGAAGGTTCCTTTAAGGGACGTCATCCAAATGGCGTCCCTTCAATTCCGATTGTCTGATAGAATTCTATCAGCCAATCGTAATTAAAGTTCAATCCGATTGGCTAATCCAATCAGCCAATCGTATTGAACTCGCATTCTATTGGCTGTTCCGATCAGCCAATAGAATGCGAGCTCAATCTGATTGGCTGATTGGTTGATTCAATCAGCTAATTAGATTTTTCCTGCCTTAATTCAGATTGGCTATCAGCCAATCGGAATTTGAGAGACGCCATCTTGGATGACGTCATTTAAAGGAACCTTCATTCGGCGAGTAGGAAGAGGATGGATCCGCGTCGACTGGGAAGATGGCTCCGCTCCGGATGGATGAAGATAGAAGATGCCGCTTGGATGAAGATGTCTGCCGGTCCGGATGTCCTCTTCTGCCCGGATAGGATGAAGACTTCTGCCTGGTCTGGATGGCCTCTTCTGCCCCATCGGATGAAGACTTCTTCAGGGGGGTAGTGTTAGGTTTATTTAAGGGGGGTTTGGGTGGGTTAGAGTAGGGGTATGTGGGTATTTTTTTTTACAGGCAAAAGAGCTGATTACTTTGGGGCATGCCCCACAAAAAGCCCTTTTAAGGGCTGGTAAAAGAGCTGATTACTTTGTAATGTAGAATAGGTTAGGGACTTTTATTATTATTATTATTATTTTTTTTATTAGGGGGCTTAGATTAGGCGTTATTAGTTTAAAATTCTTGTAATCTTTTTTTATTTTCTGTAATTTAGTGTTTGTTTTTTTTGTAATTTAGTTCAGTTTATTTAATTGTATTAAATTTTTGTTATTGCCAGTTAAATTATTTAATTAATTTATTGATAGTGTAGTGTTAGGTTTAATTGTAACTTAGGTTAGGATTTATTTTACAGGTAATTTTGTAATTATTTTAACTAGGTAGCTATTAAATAGTTATTAACTATTTAATAGTTATTGTACCTAGTTAAAATAAATACAAAGTTGCCTGTAAAATAAATATAAATCCTAAAATAGCTACAATATAATTATTCGTTATATTGTAGCTATATTAGGGTTTATTTTACAGGTAAGTATTTAGTTTTAAATAGGAATACTTTAGTTAATAAGAGTTAATTTATTTCGTCAGATTCAAATTATATTTAACTTAGGGGGGTGCTAGGGTTAGACTTAGCTTTAGTGGTTAATACATTTATTATAGTAGCGGCGAGGTCCAGTCGGCAGATTAGGGGTTAATACTTGAAGTTAGGTGGCGGTGACATTGGGGGGGCAGATTAGGGGTTAATAAATATTATGTAGGAGTCGGCGATGTTGGGGGCAGCAGATTAGGGGTTCATAGGGATAATGTAGGTGGCGGCGGTGTCCGGAGCGGCAGATTAGGGGTTAATTGTGTAATGCAGGTGTCAGCGATAGCAGGGGCGGCAGATTAGGGGTTAATAAGTGTAAGGTTAGGGGTGTTTAGACTCGGGGTTCATGTTAGGGTGTTAGGTGCAGACTTAGAAAGTGTTTCCCCATAGGAAACAATGGGGCTGCGTTGGGAGCTTAACGCTGCTTTTTTGCAGGTGTTAGGTTTTTTTTTCATCCCAAACTGCCCCATTGTTTCCTATGGGGGAATCGTGCATGAGCACGTTTTTCCAGCTTACCGCTACTGTAAGCAACGCTGGTATTGAGGGTTGAAGTGGCGGTAAATTCGGCTCAACGCACCCTTTTTGGAGCCTTATGCAGCCCTTCAGACAACTCTAAATACCAGCGTTGTTTGGAAGCAGCGGTAGGAAAAAAAGCTGCGTTAGCTATGCGGGTCTTTACCGACAAAACTCTAAATCTAGGCGACAGTTTCTTTATGAAGAAAAAAAAAAAAGGGTTTAATATTCAGGTATATATATACATATATATAATACTTGTGAATCCTCAGTCTGTTCAAGTCTGCCTTTAACTGTGACATGATTTGAACAACTATACTGTGAATGACACTGCTATAAAAGGATCAAAAGAACCAGTCTTGGAACAGTTTATTTGTTTGAACAATTCCTACACTCTAAGACTACCTTATATTATGCCTGTTATATTTATGCTTATAGTTTTCATATAAATTGTTAAGTTGTCTAAGAAAATAGATATATATTTTATTTTAGTTGTTAATATATTTTCTTGGACTATAAGGTTGCCTGAAATATTTAAGCCATATTATATTTTTATTATATTATCCCCACATAGTTTATTCCAACCATTTAATATGTTTTCTTTAAAAGCATGTGCATGTTGTTTTTTGACTGTAATGCTTATCTGTTTTTGCTATTCTAATATATTTGTTTCCCAAATAATTCATGATAAAGTAAGAGTATACCACAGAATGATAATTCTACTAAAACATTTGATTATCAGCCTATGGCCTAGATTTAGAGTTTGGCGGTAGCCGTCAAAACCAGCGTTTTTACCGCCCGCTGGTATTTGGAGTCAGTCAGGAAAGGGTCTAACGCTCACTTTGCAGCCGTGACTTTTCCATACCGCAGATACCCCTACGCCATTTGCGTATCCTATCTTTTCAATGGGATCTTCCTAAACTCCAGCCGCAGAAAAAAGTCAGTAGTTAAGAGCTTTCTGGGCTAACGCCGGTTTATAAAGCTCTTAACTACTGTGCTCTAAAGTACACTAACACCCATAAACTACCTATGTAACCCTAAACCGAGGCCCCCCCACATCGCCGCCACTCTATTAAAAAATGTTAACCCCTAATCTGCCGCTCCGTACACCGCCGCCACCTACATTATATCTATGTACCCCTAATCTGCTGCCCCTAACACCGCCGACCCCTATATTATATTTATTAACCCCTAATCTGCCGCCCCCAACGTCGCCGCCACCTACCTACACTTATTAACCCCTAATCTGCCGACCGGACCGCACCGCTACTATAATAAATGTATTAACCCCTAATCCGCCTCACTCCCGCCTCAATAACCCTATAATACATAGTATTAACCCCTAATCTGCCCTCCCTAACATCGCCGACACCTAACTTCAAGCATTAACCCCTAATCTGCCGACCGGAGCTCACCGCTACTCTAATAAATTTTTTAACCCCTAAAGCTAATTCTAACCCTAACACCCCCCCTAACTTAAATATAATTTTTATCTAACGAAATAAATTAACTCTTATTAAATAAATTATTCCTATTTAAAGCTAAATACTTACCTGTAAAATAAACCCTAATATAGCTACAATATAAATAATAATTATATTGTAGCTATTTTAGGAATAATATTTATTTTACAGGCAACTTTGTATTTATTTTAACCAGGTACAATAGCTATTAAATAGTTAATAACTATTTAATAGCTACCTAGTTAAAATAATTACAAAATTACCTGTAAAATAAATCCTAACCTAAGTTACAATTAAACCTAACACTACACTATCAATAAATTAATTAAATAAAATACCTACAATTATCTACAATTAAACCTAACACTACACTATCAATAAATTAATTAAATACAATACCTACAAATAAATACAATGAAATAAACTAACTAAAGTACAAAAAATAAAAAAGAACTAAGTTACAAAAAATAAAAAAATATTTACAAACATTAGAAAAATATTACAACAATGTTAAACTAATTACACCTACTCTAAGCCCCCTAATAAAATAACAAAGCCCCCCAAAATAAAAAATGCCCTACCCTATTCTAAAATTAAAATAGAAAAGCTCTTTTACCTTACCAGCCCTGAAAAGGGCCCTTTGCGGGGCATGCCCCAAAGAATTCAGCTCTTTTGCCTGTAAAAAAAAAACATACAATACCCCCCCCCAACATTACAACCCACCACCCACCTACCCCTAATCTAACCCAACCCCCCCTTAAATAAACCTAACACTAAGCCCCTGAAGATCTTCCTACCTTATCTTCACCACGCCGGGTTCACCGATCGATCCAGAAGAGCTCCTCCGATGTCTTGATCCAAGCCCAAGCTGAAGATGTCCATGATCCGACTGAAGTCTTCATCCAAGCGGGAGCTGAAGAGGTCCATGATAGGGCTGAAGTCTTCATCCAAGCGGGAGCTGAAGAGGTCCATGATCGGGCTGAAGTCTTCTATCAAGCGGCATCTTCAATCTTCTTTCTTCCGGATCCATGTTCATCCCGCCGACGCGGAACATCCATCTTCACCGACGACTTCCCGACGAATGACGGTTCCTTTAAGGGACGTCATCCAAGATGGCGTCCCTCGAATTCCGATTGGCTGATAGGATTCTATCAGCCAATCGGAATTAAGGTAAGAAAATTCTGATTGGCTGATGGAATCAGCCAATCAGAATCAAGTTCAATCCGATTGGCTGATCTGATCAGCCAATCAGATTGAGCTCGCATTCTATTGGCTGTTCCAATCAGCCAATAGAATGCGAGCTCAATCTGATTGGCTGATCGGATCAGCCAATCGGATTGAACTTGATTCTGATTGGCTGATTCCATCAGCCAATCAGAATTTTCTTACCTTAATTCCGATTGGCTGATAGAATCCTATCAGCCAATCGGAATTCGAGGGACGCCATCTTGGATGACGTCCCTTAAAGGAACCGTCATTCTTCGGGAAGTCGTCGGTGAAGATGGATGTTCCGCGTCGGCGGGATGAACATGGATCCGGAAGAAAGAAGATTGAAGATGCCGCTTGATAGAAGAGTTCAGCCCGATCATGGACCTCTTCAGCTCCCGCTTGGATGAAGACTTCAGTCGGATCATGGACATCTTCAGCCCCCCGCTTGGGCTTGGATCAAGACATCGGAGGAGCTCTTCTGGATCGATCGGTGAACCCGGCGTGGTGAAGATAAGGTAGGAAGATCTTCAGGGGCTTAGTGTTAGGTTTATTTAAGGGGGGTTTGGGTTAGATTAGGGGTATGTGGGTGGTGGGTTGTAATGTTGGGGGGGGTATTGTATGTTTTTTTTTACAGGCAAAAGAGCTGAATTCTTTGGGGCATGCCCCGCAAAGGGCCCTTTTCAGGGCTGGTAAGGTAAAAGAGCTTTTCTATTTTCATTTTAGAATAGGGTAGGGCATTTTTTTTATTTTGGGGGGCTTTGTTATTTTATTAGGGGGCTTAGAGTAGGTGTAATTAGTTTAAAATGTTTGTAAATATTTTTTTATTTTTTGTACTTTAGTTAGTTTATTTCATTGTATTTATTTGTAGGTATTTGTATTTAATTAATTTATTGATAGTGTAGTGTTAGGTTTAATTGTAGATAATTGTAGGTATTTTATTTAATTTATTTATTGATAGTGTAGTGTTAGGTTTAATTGTAACTTAGGTTAGGATTTATTTTACAGGTAATTTTGTAATTATTTTAACTAGGCAACTATTAAATAGTTATTAACTATTTAATAGCTATTGTACCTGGTTAAAATAATTACAAAGTTGCCTGTAAAATAAATAGTAATACTAAAATAGCTACAATATAATTATAATTTATATTGTAGATATATTAGGGAATATTTTACAGGTAAGTATTTAGCTTTAAATAGGAATAATTTATTTAATAAGATTTAATTTATTTCGTTAGATTTAAATTATATTTAACTTAGGGGGGTGTTAGTGTTAGGGTTAGACTTAGCTTTAGGGGTTAATAGATTTATTAGAGTAGCGGTGAGATCCGGTCGGCAGATTAGGGGTTAATTATTGTAGGTAGGTGGAGGCGACGTTGGGGGCGGCAGATTAGGGGTTAATAAATATAATATAGGGTCGGCGGTGTTAGGGGCAGCAGATTAGGGGTACATAGGGGTAACGCAGATTAGGGGTTAATAATAATATGCAGGCGTCAGCGATAGCGGGGGCGGCAGATTAGGGGTTAATAAGTGTAAGGCTGTGTTTAGACTCAGGGTACATGTTAGGGTGTTAGGTGCAGACTTAGGAAGTGTTTCCCCATAGGAAACAATGGGGCTGCGTTAGGAGCTGAACGCTGCTTTTTTGCAGGTGTTAGGTTTTTTTTCAGCTCAAACAGCCCCATTGTTTTCTATGGGGGAATCGTGCACGAGCACGTTTTTGAAGCTGGCCGCGTCCGTAAGCAACGCTGGTATTTAGAGTTGCAGTGGCGGTAAATTATGCTCTACGCTCCCTTTTTGGAGCCTAACGCACTGAAAACGCAGCCCTTCTGTGAACTCTAAATACCAGCGGTATTTAAAAGGTGCGGGGGAAAAAAAGCAAGCGTAGCTAACGCACCCCTTTGGCCGCAGAACTTTAAATCTAGCCGTATGTTTCTTAAATCTCACTCCACAGCTGATACTAGTTTAATGACTCTGATTTTATCAAATTTTAATTGTCTTGTCCTTACACCTTCAAGACCTATTTATCATATTTCCTATCCTTCTATTTCTCCTCAGTTTGTTGCACTTTTTGTTGCTAGTGTGAAAAAGTTTGATTATTTACAAGAATGGTATATTAATGCTTCTCATCTTATTATTCCAGGATATGGTGGCATACCCCATACAGAAAAGAACATCTGTCTCCTATGCAGTATTGATTTACTTTCTTCTCCTGCAGGAATTCTACATGATGATAAACGAGTTCCTTTGGTTATGTCAGATAATATTTTATCTTGTGGTATAAGTAGCACAGTAGATTTCTCTAATGTTTCTTATATACCTGCTACTTTATTAATTAATCATTTGAATCCTTTTGATTCTGTAGGATTATGGCAGTGTATGGACCATGGTATTTCACAATTTTCTGTTCATATTAGTATATTTGTACATACTACTACTTCACTTCCTTTGTCTAAACCTATACCTACCTCCTTAGATAAACCTTTTTATGAAGGTGATCCTATTCAGGTACCTTTAGATTCTGCGACACAAGTTGCTTATGATGTTGAATATCATTTAGTTACTTGGCATCTTCAATTGTCAAGGTGGATGGTTTCTACACAATATTCAAACTGTACTCCCTTTGTGTCTGTACAAGAAAAATCATTCCAATGGTGGTTTCATGAAAGTTTACTGCAAAATGTTTCTCTTCGATCTAATCATAGACCTAGGAGAGATGTATTTGCGACTGGCTTGGGAGCATATGGTAGTATGATTGACTCTACTGCACAAATAAATTCTGAAATATTAAGATATAAATTAGCAAATCTTGCCTATCATGCAGCTACAGGCTTAGATACTCAATATGGAATTGACAATAATATTGCTAATCTCCAGCAACATCAAACTTATGTTATGGTGGATATTACTAATATTATTAAAGATAAATTTAATGTTTTAGTAAATGAATTATATAATTTTACACAAGAAACAGCCTGGGCTATGTTATGCTCTCAAGTACAATCTGATCTATCTACTGACTTAAAGATTCAACTTCAAAGTTTATGGTCTGGAAAGTGGCCAGCTTCTTTAAGTTTAGCTGCATCTAAGTCAGTCACTAATTTTGCCATTACACATCTTTTATGATGGGAAGTAATTTTATCTGACTGCACCACTGAATTTTGTATGATTCATACATTAATTCCTTGGTCTGGTAAAGATACTATTATTTATCGCTTAGCGACAATTGGTCTTCCTGCTAATTCATTACTGTTTACAGTATTGTCACATCAATGGGTGTCGCATAACATTGATGAATCAGAATGGACACTTGTTGATGTATCATTGTGTCATTCCAATGCAAATTCATTTATCTGTTCCCTTTCACAATTCCATACAACCAATGAAACATGTTGGGAAAATCAAAAGTCTTGTACTTTACAAAGTCATTTTAATGTACTTAGAGCGGTATTTTATTTAGGATCTGACAGAGTTTGTTTTCATTTATTTAATTCTGATACTATTATATTCCAAACACAGGATAATGTATTTGCTAGTTCTCATTTATTACCTGGTACCTGGTGTAATACTATTCCACTTAAATATATTGCATTATCTAATTGGAATTGTACCATGCACCAAACTCTTATTATTACTTTAAATTTAACATGGGACTATTTTATGAATTTTTCTGTTTATGATTTACCTTTGGGTATGGGATCACAAATGAAGAAATGGTTTACTGATTCTACTATAATTTCTTCCTTGTTACAAAATCTAAAACATGTTTCTGTAGATACTAAAACAAGGAATTTTAAAATCAGCTACTTCTAGTGTTTTACAGGATGCAAATATATCTTGGTGGGAAAATATATCTTGGATATAGTAGTACAGCTACTCAATTTTTTAATATTATGTTAAAAACTGTTATTGTTTTAACTATTGTTCAAATTTGTATGTTTATTTTTATGTGTGGTTGTGTTTGTTATCAAAAGCATTTAAACAAAAAATTAGTTAGACAACTTACAACCCTGGAACATCTTAATTCACAACAAAAACGTTATGTACCTTTATATTCTGCTTATTCATTTTCGCTTGATACAACTAGGCTTCCTAATTCAATTTGACTGACATATAGAATAATTTGATATCAATATTGTATACTTATACTTTCTTTTAATTTTTTTTTAGGATACTCCTATCTTTCTCTTTTCTTGGTGTCTGGATGGAATTCTTTTGATTTGCACTTGGGCTCTTCTGAATTGATCTGCCTGACTACTACTGGACATGCTGAGGCCTTGTGACAAGTTTACCTATGGTTGCTGCAATCGTTACCTGCAACCAACTGTGTCATCTACTTGTTTCACCCTATGGTTCTTCCATGGCCTTTTCAGTGGTTATATACACTATTGTTCCTGTTTGTAAGCACTGTGAAGATTACACATGTTGTATTTCTTGACGGAACTGCTCCTACAGACTTTATTGCTTCCAATTCTGCAACAAATGTATCTTACTACTAAGGTAGTTATGAACTGAACTTTCTCTGCAATGACGCTGCTATGGATTTGATTCCTTCAATCAAGACTTGAACATCTTTACTTATGAACTATGTAATTGTTGGAACATTCTTTATAGTAGTGTATGATGTCAAACCCACTGTCTTTTGTTTGAAATATGTCTGGTATATGTCTGGTAGTTTCTTCTGTGTTGGCCCTTAGTGTTTTATCATTGGGAAAGGTTTTTAGAGAGGAGCGCCAGTTAAGTCAAGGTCTGGTGTGTGTGTGTGTGTGTGTAGTATGTTCACACTAGAGCGATAAAACCCTTAAGGTAGGGGTTTATTGTATGATGTGGATGCTTATGTGGTAGTAAGACAACTAGGGAACGGATGTGAGATATATAATATATAATACAATTTAATACAATTTATTACAGACACAATATATAACTTATAAACATGGATCCATGGTACATAAAAGTGTATTTGAGACAGTCTAAAATAATAGATTAAAAAGTGGAATATATAGGGTTAAAAAATCAAGGGGATTAAACCCTCCAAGGGCAGAGTGTCCCCAAGGTTGTGTGTAAGAAAGGTGGACTTCGTTACAATGTACTACCCTCTACTCTCTATGGTGATAGAGAGTAGAGGGTAGTACATTGTAACGAAGTCCACCTTTCTTACACACAACCTTGGGGACACTCTGCCCTTGGAGGGTTTAATCCCCTTGATTTTTTAACCCTATATATTCCACTTTTTAATCTATTATTTTAGACTGTCTCAAATACACTTTTATGTACCATGGATCCATGTTTATAAGTTATATATTGTGTCTGTAATAAATTGTATTAAATTGTATTATATATTATATATCTCACATCCGTTCCCTAGTTGTCTTACTACCACATAAGCATCCACATCATACAATAAACCCCTACCTTAAGGGTTTTATTGCTCTAGTGTGAACATACTACACACACACACACACACCAGACCTTGACTTAACTGGTGCTCCTCTCTAAAAACCTTTCTTAATAGTATTCCCTCTGTGGGTAGTGGGGGCCCACTTTAGATAGGAGCTATAGGTCCTTTAAGCGCTGTGAGTTCAACACATATCTGTTTTATCATTGGGATTGTGTCTGACAAAAAGAAAAGAAAGTGGGGGAATGTGGAGTTATAAAATCATGATTAGAATAAATTATAAAATCATGATTAGAATAAATATACAATTTCAAAGAAGAATTACACATTAAATATGTTCTTCATAGATAAAAACATTTAGATATAAATTAAGATATAGAATAAGGAATAAAGAGTTATAAATTAAATTAACTTAGATAGGATTAGAGTTTAGTTAGTAATGGGTAAAATGCTGTTTTAAGGACAATGTATTTAGAACTGTGACATGTACATTCAGTTGCTGTTGTCAATCAAAACACATACATACTGCTAGCTAAGACACATATTATTAACACCCTATAGACTGTGAATGAACAAGTTAAAAAAGTATTCTCTATATGTCAGCCAAAATTATAAAGTCTTTTAAGGAAGGTAAAATATACAAAGATAGTCTTTTCATTTATGGTATGCTTTGATTTCATTGGTTTAAAATTTGTATATAAGATTTACATTTGTATGATGCTATTGTTATCTTCTGCCTTTAGACCTCAAGGTATGTATTAATCTTGTTGTGATTAATAAATGATTTATGTCAACTAATATTTGATAAATATGAGTATTAATTTAATCTGTTAGCTAACCCAGATTAAATATTTGTCTATAGTTAATTTTATATAGCCAAGGCAAATCAATAGTCCTATTAAGAATAATTCTTACAGTATCTCTCTATCCTCTTTTGCGAGAATCATACATATACATCTGTTGCTAAACACTCATTTAGTAACAACCCTAAGGCAGAGGTATACGACAATCAACACCTCTTTTAACAAGAAACGAATATACTCCATTTTAAATAAATAAGTAGATTTGTCAGTGTCAATATCTGATGAAGGATCTTCTGAATCAGATAGATCCTCATCAGAGGAGGATAATTCAGTATGTTGTCAGTCATTTGAAATTTATCAACTTTATGAGAAGTTTTAAAAGACCTTTTACGTTTATTAGAAGGCGGGATAGCAGACAAAGCCTTCTGAATCGCATCAGCAATAAAATATTTTATATTCACAGGGATATCATGTACATTAAATGTTGAAGAAACAACAGGCATTGTACTATTACTGATGGAAACATTCTCTGCATGTAAAAGCTTATCATGACAACTATTACATACCACAGCTGGAGATATAATCTCCACAAATTTACAACAGATGCACTTAGCTTTGGTAGAGCTGTTATCATGCAGCAGGGTTCCAACAGTGGTTTCTGAGACAGTATCAGATTGAGACATCTTGCAAATGTAAAAGAAAAAAACAACATACCTGTATAAAGCAAAATTATCAATTTCCTAATACGGCAGTTTCAGGAATGGGAAAAAATGCAAAAATCATAGCCCTCTGACATAGAAAAAGGCAAGAGGCATATAGGAATGGGGTTTTAAATAATCAAATAATTTGGTGCCAAGTATGATGAACAACGCAAAAACAAAATTTATGCTTACCTGATAAATTCATTTCTCCTGTAGTGTGGTCAGTCCACGGGTCATCATTACTTCTGGGATATTATCTCCTCCCCTACAGGAAGTGCAAGAGGATTCACCCAGCAGAGCTGCTATATAGCTCCTCCCCTCTACGTCACCTCCAGTCATTCGACCAAAGGACCAACGAGAAAGGAGAAGCCCAAGGGTGTAGTGGTGACTGGAGTATAATCCAAAAAAATTTTTTTTAGCCTGCCATAAAAAACAGGGCGGGCCGTGGACTGACCACACTACAGGAGAAATGAATTTATCAGGTAAGCATAAATTTTGTTTTCTCCTGTTAAGTGTGGTCAGTCCACGGGTCATCATTACTTCTGGGATACCAATACCAAAGCAAAAGTACACGGATGACGGGAGGGACAGGCAGGCTCTTTATACGGAGGGAACCACTGCCTGAAGAACCTTTCTCCCAAAAACAGCCTCCGAAGAAGCAAACGTGTCAAATTTGGAAAATTTGGAAAAAGTATGAAGAGAAGACCAAGTTGCAGCCTTGCAAATCTGTTCAACAGAAGCCTCATTCTTAAAGGCCCAAGTGGAAGCCACAGCTCTAGTAGAATGAGCTGTAATTCTTTCAGGAGGCTGCTGTCCAGCAGTCTCATAGGCTAATCGTATTATGCTACGAAGCCAAAAAGAGAGAGAGGTAGCCGAAGCTTTTTGACCTCTCCTCTGGCCAGAATAAACGACAAACAGGGAAGACGTTTGACGAAAATCCTTAGTTGCCTGTAGATAAAATTTCAGGGCACGGACTACATCTAAATTGTGTAGCAGACGTTCCTTCTTCGAGGAAGGATTAGGACACAAAGATGGAACAACAATCTCTTGATTGATATTCCTGTTAGTGACCACCTTAGGTAGGAACCCAGGTTTAGTACGCAGAACTTCCTTGTCTGAATGAAAAATCAGATAAGGAGAATCACAATGTAAGGCAGATAACTCAGAGACTCTTCGAGCCGAGGAAATAGCCATTAAAAACAGAACTTTCCAAGATAACAACTTGATATCAATGGAATGAAGGGGTTCAAACGGAACACCCTGTAAAACATTAAGAACTAAGTTCAAACTCCATGGCGGAGCAACAGTTTTAAACACAGGCTTGATCCTAGCTAAAGCCTGACAAAAAGCTTGAACATCCGGAACTTCTGACAGACGTTTGTGTAAAAGAATGGACAGAGCTGAAATCTGTCCCTTCAAGGAACTAGCGGATAAACCCTTTTCTAAACCTTCTTGTAGAAAAGACAATATCCTTGGAATCCTAACCTTACTCCATGAGTAACTCTTGGATTCGCACCAATATAAGTATTTACGCCATATTTTATGGTAAATCCTTCTGGTAACAGGCTTCCTAGCCTGTATTAAGGTATCAATAACTGGCTCAGAAAACCCACGTTTTGATAAAATCAAGCGTTCAATCTCCAAGCAGTCAGCTTCAGAGAAGTTAGATTTTGATGTTTGAATGGACCCTGGATCAGAAGGTCCTGTTTCAGAGGTAGAGACCAAGGCGGACATGATGACATGTCCACTAGATCTGCATACCAAGTCCTGCGTGGCCATGCAGGTGCTATTAGAATCACTGATGCTCTCTCCTGTTTGATTCTGGCAATCAATCGAGGAAGCATCGGGAAGGGTGGAAACACATAAGCCATCTTGAAGGTCCAAGGTGCTGTCAGAGCATCTATCAGAACCGCTCCCGGATCCCTGGATCTGGACCCGTAGCGAGGAAGCTTGGCGTTCTGACGAGACGCCATGAGATCTATCTCTGGTTTGCCCCAACGTCGAAGTATTTGGGCAAAGACCTCCGGATGAAGTTCCCACTCCCCCGGATGAAAAGTCTGACGACTTAAGAAATCCGCTTCCCAGTTCTCCACTCCCGGGATGTGGATTGCAAACAGGTGGCAAGAGTGAGACTCTGCCCAGCGAATTATCTTTGATACTTCCATCATTGCTAGGGAGCTTCTTGTCCCTCCCTGATGGTTGATGTAAGCTACAGTCGTGATGTTGTCAGACTGAAACCTGATGAACCCCCGAGTTGTTAACTGGGGCCAAGCCAGAAGGGCATTGAGAACTGCTCTCAATTCCAGAATGTTTATTGGAAGGAGACTCTCCTCCTGATTCCATAGTCCCTGAGCCTTCAGAGAATTCCAGACAGCGCCCCAACCTAGTAGGCTGGCGTCTGTTGTTACAATTGTCCAGTTTGGCCTGCTGAATGGCATCCCCCTGGACAGATGTGGCCGATAAAGCCACCATAGAAGAGAATTTCTGGTCTCTTGATTCAGATTCAGAGTGGGGGACAAATCTGAGTAATCCCCATTCCACTGACTTAGCATGCACAATTGCAGCGGTCTGAGATGTAGGCGTGCAAAGGGGACTATGTCCATTGCCGCTACCATTAATCCGATCACCTCCATGCATTGAGCTACTGACGGGTGTTGAATGGAATGAAGGACACGGCATGCATTTTGAAGCTTTGTTAACCTGTCTTCTGTCAGGTAAATCTTCATTTCTACAGAATCTATCAGAGTCCCCAAGAAGGGAACTCTTGTGAGTGGAAAGAGAGAACTCTTCTTTTCGTTCACCTTCCATCCATGCGACCTTAGAAATGCCAGTACTAACTCTGTATGAGACTTGGCAGTTTGAAAGCTTGAAGCTTGTATCAGAATGTCGTCTAGGTACGGAGCTACCGAAATTCCTCGCGGTCTTAGTACCGCCAGAAGAGTACCCAGAACCTTTGTGAAGATTCTTGGAGCCGTAGCCAATCCGAATGGAAGAGCTACAAACTGGTAATGCCTGTCTAGAAAGGCAAACCTTAGATACCGGTAATGATTTCTGTGAATCGGTATGTGAAGGTAAGCATCCTTTAAATCCACTGTGGTCATGTACTGACCCTCTTGGATCATGGGCAAAATTGTTCGAATAGTTTCCATCTTGAACGATGGAACTCTTAGGAATTTGTTTAGGATCTTTAAATCCAAGATTGGCCTGAAAGTTCCCTCTTTCTTGGGAACTACAAACAGATTTGAGTAAAACCCTTGTCCTTGTTCCGACCGCGGAACTGGATGGATCACTCCCATTAATAAAAGATCTTGTACGCAGTGTAGAAACGCTTCCTTCTTTGTTTGGTTTGTTGACAACCTTGACAGATGAAATCTCCCTCTTGGGGGAGAGGATTTGAAGTCCAGAAGGTATCCCTGAGATATGATCTCTAACGCCCAGGGATCCTGAACATCTCTTGCCCAAGCCTGGGCGAAGAGAGAAAGTCTGCCCCCCACTAGATCCGGTCCCGGATCGAGGGCCCTCGATTCATGCTGTCTTAGGGGCAGCAGCAGGTTTCCTGGCCTGCTTGCCCTTGTTCCAGGACTGGTTAGGTTTCCAGCCTTGTCTGTAGCGAGCAACAGCTCCTTCCTGTTTTGGTGCAGAGGAAGTTGATGCTGCTCCTGCTTTGAAATTACGAAAGGAACGAAAATTAGACTGTCTAGCCTTAGCTTTGGCTTTGTCCTGAGGCAGGGCATGGCCTTTACCTCCTGTAATGTCAGCGATGATCTCTTTCAACCCGGGCCCGAATAAGGTCTGCCCTTTGAAAGGTATATTAAGCAATTTAGATTTAGAAGTAACATCAGCTGACCAGGATTTTAGCCACAGTGCTCTGCGCGCCTGAATGGCGAATCCGGAATTCTTAGCCGTAAGTTTAGTTAAATGTACTACGGCATCTGAAATAAATGAGTTAGCTAACTTAAGGGCTTTAAGTTTGTGTGTAATCTCATCTAGTGTAGATGATTCAAGTGTCTCTTCCAGAGACTCAAACCAAAATGCTGCTGCAGCCGTGACAGGCGCAATACATGCAAGAGGTTGCAATATAAAACCTTGTTGAACAAACATTTTCTTAAGGTAACCCTCTAATTTTTTATCCATTGGATCTGAAAAAGCACAGCTATCCTCCACCGGGATAGTGGTACGCTTAGCTAAAGTAGAAACTGCTCCCTCCACCTTAGGGACCGTCTGCCATAAGTCCCGTGTGGTGGCGTCTATTGGAAACATTTTTCTAAATATCGGAGGGGGTGAGAACGGCACACCGGGTCTATCCCACTCCTTAGCAACAATTTCAGTAAGTCTCTTAGGTATAGGAAAAACATCAGTACTCGCCGGTACCGCAAAATATCTATCCAACCTACACATTTTCTCTGGTATTGCAACTGTGTTACAATCATTCAGAGCCGCTAATACCTCCCCTAGTAATACACGGAGGTTTTCCAGCTTAAATTTAAAATTTGAAATATCTGAATCCAGTCTGTTTGGATCAGAACCGTCACCCACAGAATGAAGTTCTCCGTCCTCATGTTCTGCCACCTGTGACGCAGTGTCTGACATGGCCCTAATATTATCAGCGCACTCTGTTCTCACCCCAGAGTGATCACGCTTACCTCTCAGTTCTGGTAATTTAGCCAAAACTTCAGTCATAACAGTAGCCATATCCTGTAATGTGATTTGTAATGGCCGCCCAGATGTACTCGGCGCTACAATATCACGCACCTCCCGAGCGGGAGATGCAGGTACTGACACGTGAGGCGAGTTAGTCGGCATAACTCTCCCCTCGTTGTCTGGTGAAATATGTTCAATTTGTACAGATTGACTTTTATTTAAAGTAGCATCAATACAGTTAGTACATAAATTTCTATTGGGCTCCACTTTGGCATTAGCACATATAGCACATGTATCTTCCTCTGAATCAGACATGTTTAACACACTAGCAATTAACTAGCAACTTGGAAATGCTTTTTCAAGTAATTTACAATAATATGAAAACGAACTGTGCCTATAAGAAGCACAGAAAAAAATTATGACAGTTGAAATAAATAAATTATAGCATCAAATCTTTGTAAGAAATATACAATTTTAGCAAAGGATTGTTCCCATTAGTAAAGGATAACTAACCCTGACAGCAGAAAAAATACACAAATAAACGTTTTTTATCACAGTCAACTACAATCTTCACAGCTCTGCTGTGAATGATTACCTCCCTCAAAACAAGCTTTGAAGATCCCTGAGCTCTGTAGAGATGAACCGGATCATGCAGGAAGAAAATGAACCTCTGACTGAGTTTTTTGATGCGTAGTAAAAGCGCCAAAAATGGCCCCTCCCCCTCACACATAACAGTGAGAGAGATCAGTAAACTGTTTAAATTTAAACAAAACTATTGCCAAGTGGAAAAAACAGTGCCCAAAACATTTTTTCACCCAGTACCTCAGAGAAATAAACGATTTTACATGCCAGCAAAAAAACGTTTAACCTCAATAAATTAATTGTTATTTAAAAACCTATTGCAAGTCCCTGCAAATTAGGTTAAGTCTATGCATACAGTATAAATCCAGTGAAGTACCATTCCCCAGAATACTGAAGTGTAAAATATACATACATGACAGCCTGATACCAGATACATCTACTGTATTTAAGGCTGAGTTTACATTATAACGGTATGGCAGGATTTTCTCATCAATTCCATGTCAGAAAATATATAAACTGCTACATACCTCTTTGCAGATTAATCTGCCCGCTGTCCCCTGATCTGAAGTTTACCTCTCCTCAGATGGCCGAGAAACAGCAATATGATCTTAACTACTCCGGCTAAAATCATAGAAAAAACTCAGGTAGATTCTTCTTCAAATTCTACCAGAGAATGAATAACACACTCCGGTGCTATTATAAAATAACAAACTTTTGATTGAAGGTAATAAACTAATTAAAATCACCACAGTCCTCTCACACATCCTATCTATTCGTTGGGTGCAAGAGAATGACTGGGGGTGACGTAGAGGGGAGGAGCTATATAGCAGCTCTGCTGGGTGAATCCTCTTGCACTTCCTGTAGGGGAGGAGATAATATCCCAGAAGTAATGATGACCCGTGGACTGACCACACTTAACAGGAGAAATGAAACTTTTTTGGCGCTAACAACATCCGGAAATGACTCAGTCGCATCATTGCAGACGCAACCTTGTGCAAGGAAACTTGGCGTCAACGAAGACGCCGGAAATGATGAATTTGCATCCTTGGACATAAACATCGGCATTTTAATGAAAAAGCAGTCAATTTGAAAAAAGATAATGAGGCCGAATTATCAAAGGTCTTGTGGACCTGATCCGACAATGCGGAGAGCAATACGCTCTCAGTATTTAGCATTGCACCAGCAGCTCACAAGAGCTGCTGGTGCAACCCTGCCCCCTGCAGACTCGTGGCCAATCTGCCGCCAGCAGGGAGGTGTCAATCAACCCGATCGTGCTCGCAGACAGGGTTAGGCAGACAGGGTTATGGAGCAGCGGTCTTTAGTCTGAAGACTCGCCAGAAACACAGGCCCACAAGCTCCATACGGAGCTTGATAAATGGGCCTCTATACCCCAGGTAAGAAAAATATTTTCCTAAATATGTTTTTTCCCAAATATGAAACTGATAGTCTGCAAAAGAAAATATACATAAACCTGACTCATGGCAAATATAAGTACAATACATATATTCAGAACTTTATATTAATACATAAAGTGCCAAACCATAAGTAATAAAAACATACTTACCGAAAGACACCCATCCACATATAGCAGATAGCCAAACCAGTACTGAAACGGTTATCAATAGAGGTAATGGAATATGAGAGTATATAGTCGATCTGAAAAGGGAGGTAGGAGATGAATCTCTACAACCGATAACAGAGAACCTATGAAAAAGATTTCCCACAAGGAAAACCATAGAATTCAATAGGTGATACTCCCTTCACATCCCTCTGACATTCACTGTACTCCGAGAGGAATCGGGCTTCAAAATGCTGAGAAGCGGATAAAACACAAGTAGAGGGAATAACTCCACCAGAACTTGATACACCTCAAATACCGGAATCAGAATTAGAGGAAGAGAATGAGGATGCCAAGAAACTCAACTAGATCAACCTGAAAGAGCTAATGAAATTGAAAAATTGACTGATATGGCATTGTCTTTTCGCAATGAACAAAATATTTTTTTTTTAACCCCTTAACAACCGAGGACGTGCAGGGTACATCCTCAAAAATAGACAGTTAACGCCTTAGAACGTACCCTGCACGTCCTCGGTGTGGAAAACAGCTGGAAGCGATCCTGCTCGCTTCCAGCTGCTTTCCGGTTATTACAGTGATGCCTCGATATGGAGGCATCCTGCAATAACCTTGCATGGCCATCCGATGCAGAGAGAGCCACTCTGTGGCCCTTTCTGCACCGGACATCGTTGGTGGGTGGGAGCCGACTTGGGAGGCAGGTGGCGGCCATCTATGGCCCTGGTGATGTGGAGGGGGGTGGGATCGTGGGCAGGGATGGCTGGGGGCGCACGGACGCGTGCGCGTGCACGGGGGGCGGGCGCGTGCACGGGGAGGGAGAGGGTGGGAACCGCAACACTACAGAAAAATGTGTAATAAAATTGAATAAAAATGGGGATTAAAAGGAAAAAAAAAAAAGACATCAGTCAGGTGGTGGGGGTTGGTCTGTGGGGGGGGGGGTAGCTACACTACAGAAAAAAAAAAACAAAAAAATAAAAAAAAAACATTTTTTTTTGCAAACTGGGTACTGGCAGACAGCTACCAGTACCCAAGATGGCCCCAATAAGCAGAGGGGGGAGGGTTAGAGAGCTGTTTTGGGGGGGATCAGGGAGGTTGGGGGCTAAGGGGGGATCCTACGATTGATTGAACAATTAAAAAAGACAAGTAGACATAAAGTTATTGAAAAATAATTATATATATATATTTTTTTATTTTTATTAATGATACATAAAAAATAAAAATTTACATATAATAAAAGTACATTTGTAACACTTAATATATTCCGTTTATACGGATTCAGAGGACACAAATATTAATACCCTTCACAAGAGATTTTACATTTTTATATAAAAAAAGAAGAGCTATGGAGGAGCTAGAATATCAACTAACCCTTCTTGCTATCCTTTAAACGGCAGTTAAATTATGACTCATTATATATACTAATTGTTTGTTGTTATACCTTTATATATCAAATTTTGAGTTTCCTGATTTAAGGTCTTTATATATTGTTCCCATTTATTCATGAATGTTATTTTCCTCATCTTGATGTCAGCAATGACATCATATTTTTCTATTATTAATTGTTGCCACAGTTTTTTCTTTAAATTACTAATAGATGGATACTTTCTCTCTGTCCATAATTTTGTGATTATCTTCCTAGCTAATATTATTACCATAGCAATAAAAAATTTATATTGCATAGCCTTTTGATTTCGGTTTTGGAGCAGAAAAATTGTTTGTTTATCGATTTTAATGTTTATTCCAATTATATTCAATATCCAGTATTCTACCTGGGACCAGAATTGGGAAATCCTCGGGCATTCCCAAAAATAATGCGACAGATCTGGGGATGGATATGAACATTTTGGGCAGGATGGGGGCTCACCTTTTATCCATTTCGCTCTTTTAGTTGAAGTTACATAATCCTTGTGTATAATTCTATACTGTGATTCTCTCAAATCACTTGCATATGTTGTTTGCTTAGCTATTTTCACGCTACAATATAATTGCTCTTTTGTATTTTCTATGCCTATTAACTGATTATATTTACCTACCATTTTGATACTATTTCTCTCCACTGAGATATCAATTATTTTATTATATATATTAGTTAGTTTGTGATTACCTTTTTCATAAGACTCACAAAATTCCATTATTTGGTTTTTAACACATTTACTTTTGGAATCTCGTAAAACTTTCTTTAGGTATGATTCAATCTGAAAATAATAGATGTAATTATCGACTTTAACTTTGTATTTATCATATATTTCTTGAGGTGAGTAGATCTCATTGCTATTATTATTTAATAGATCTCCTATTTTGTTAATTCCATATTTGCCCCATATACAAAATGGGTAATTATTACCCATTTGAAATTTGGGATTGACTGTAATAGTGATATATCGTGAATATTTGTAATTTATCTCCAAAGATTTATTTATAAGTTTCCATATTGCCAAGGAGTCTCGAAAAACTATATGATTTCTGATATCCTTGGGAATTTCAGGAGTCTCTGCATGGGGTAGGTATGCTATTGATAGGGGTTTAATCAGTTCTTGCTCTATTTCCATATTAGCATATTTCTCTATCCCTATTATCCATTCAATACTATATCTAGCTAATGCCGCCCAGTTATAGTATTTTATATTCGGAAGCCCCCAGCCAAGTTTTTTTGCGGGCATTTGTAGCTTAGAAATACTGATTCTTGATTTATTTCCTTTCCATATAAAACCTCTTATTACATTGTCAATCAATTTAAGATCTTTTACCGGGATTCTTAATGGAAGCATATGAATAGGATATATTAACTTTGGTAGAATAGACATTTTAATTACATGAATTCTTCCTGTTAGATTTAAATTTAAGTTTTGCCATCTTTTGAGATCTTTTACAATATTTTTAATTATCGGTGAAAAGTTAAGTTCATATAGTTTATTAGGGTCCTTTGTTATTATCACTCCCAAATATTTCATAGACTCTGTTACTTCTTCGAATACATATTTTTTTTTATTTTTTGATTTTTTATATAGCCATAATATCTGTGATTTCTTCATATTAATCTTATATCCTGAATTGTATCCGAATAAAGAGATAATTTCTATAATTTGATCTACATAGACTTCAGGGTCAGATACATATAACAGTAAGTCGTCTGCAAATGCAGCTATCTGTAAATATGTTTTCCCAATCTGAATACCAGGCAATATCTTTTTCAAAAGAAGTATAAGTGGCTCTAGGGCTATATTAAATAACATCGGGGATAGAGGGCACCCCTGACATGTGCCTCTATATAACTGAATAGGAGTAGATGTATTTCCATTTATACATATATATGCATCTGTTGGCGTATATATTGATCTAATATATTGAAGAAATTGACCTTTGATATTTCCCATTTCCATGGTATAAAATAGGTAATCCCACTCTATTCTGTCGAAGGCCTTCTCAGCGTCTAATGACAGTAAGAAGGCCTCCGACAGACCAGATCGATCATCCCCTTTCCAATATTTCTGAATAGTATGTAAAATATTCCTTATATGTCTAACTGATGTTCTCCCGTTCATAAAGCCTGCCTGCTCCTCTGATATAATTGAGGGTAAGATTGTATTAAGTCTGTTTGCCAAGATTTTCATCAATATTTTATAATTGACATTTGTTAGTGAGATTGGTCTATAGGATTGGGTCTCTAACTGGTTTTTCCCAGGTTTAGGAATAACTATCATATTGACTATTTTAAAAGTGGGTGATAATCCCTCTTTCCCCTCATATATTGTTCTATAGCATTGGTGTAATGGATTAACCACCTTAGATGTTATAGCTTTATAAAATTCGGCTGGTAATCCATCCGGGCCTGATGCTTTAGATAACGATAGATTATGTATCACTTTCTCTATTTCTTTTTCTGTTATACTTTCATTCAGTATCCTATTTTGGTCTTCGCTAATTTGTGGTATATTAATCTGGTTCCATAGTTCTTGCTGTTTAAGATTATTATGTCCCTGTGATTTATATAGACTTTGATAATATTTCTTAAAACATTCTATAATACTCCCTGTATCCTGATATATTCGATCTCTATCCTTCATTGCAGCTATGAAATTTTTTGATTTTGGTTCTCTTAATAAATTTGCAAGCAACTTGCCTGATCTATTACCCCATCTATAGTATCTTGCTGACCTTTTTTTCAGTTCTTCCTGTGCTTTCTCTAAATTCTTAATGTCCCTTTCTTTTTTCATATTAAAATATACCTGTCTATTCTGAGTTGTTGGATTTGATCTATATTGTATATAGGCACATTCTATCTGGTTATTAATCCTTGCTTCTTCCTTTTGAGTTTTATTTTTAATATACTTTAGTTGGGCAATCATTTCTGCTTTCATAACCGCCTTGGATGTTTCCCAAAATAATTGAGGTTTTAAGCGGTGTTGTTTATTATTTGTTTCAAAGTCATTCCATTTTTCCTCTAGGAATTTTGTCCATTGCTCTGATTTATATAAGTGTTTAGGATATCTAAAGTTATTAACATTGCCATAATTTTTCCTATTTTCCAACGATATCAACACCGGTGTATGATCAGATAGACTATATTGTAATATTTAATTTAATTTATAAGAGATAAGATAATAGTCGATTCTTGACATTGCACTATTAGAGCGTGAAATATGTGTATAGTCGGATACATCAGGATTTTTTTTTCGCCAAATGTCCTCCATCCCTAGATTTTCGCATAACATTTGTATAATCTTTTTTTCATAATTATGTCTAGATTTGAGATTTCTGGCTGTTTTTGCTATTTTCCTGTCGATTGTTGGATTAGGAGTTATATTAAAATCGCCCATCATTATTATCTCGTGTCTAGCTTGATTTTGTAAAAGTTTTTGTATATTAAGCCAAAATTTATTTTCCTGTTGGTTTGGGCCATATACATTACAAACTGAGTATTTTAATCCATTAATTGTTAAGTTTAGTACTAAATATCTACCCTGTTTATCTTTATATATATTCTCTATTCTCTATTTCATATTGCAGTTTTTTATGGAATAGTATGGCAATCCCAGATGATGAACTGTTATATGACGAATATATAACTTCCTTGACCCAATCAGTTTTTAATTTAGTATGCTCTTTGTCTGTTAGATGTGTTTCTTGTATACAAGCAACATCAGCCTTTAATTTTTTAAGATGGTTCAATACAGCTTTGCGTTTAATGGGGGAATTAATTCCCCCCACATTCCACGTAATAATTTTTACCATCTTGTCTTAAACAAAGAGGACTTAAATGTGTTATATCTAGGTTTGTTTGTCTTAGTCGTTGTTTGTTCTTAAAAATATTCTCATATACCTCATCCTATAGTACTAATTAGTTCCCTTACCCCTCTTAGTTGCATAATGATATATATATACCATGGACTTTCCTGATTTTTTTGCATTCATCCTCAAATTATAAATATAAAAATAGTGCAAATTAGTGTTAAATAGATATATACTATATCCTCCCCCTGTGTATAAGTTCTACCCTTAATATTATCCAATTCATAAAATATAGAATATATATCTCTGCATTGTGTATGATATACCCCTATACCACTATCTCTAATACTTATACTGATATATATTAAAAAAATATTCCCCCCCCCCCCCAAAAAAAAGCCATCTTGATTTGTATATTTAAATTCCTCATAATTCTTATCAAGTGAACCAATCTTGTATGTGAATATTACAAATATATGTGTGTCTAAGGTCCTTATGTGTTTTTCTTTATTTTCTTTCTCTCCTCTTTGTGTAAAAGTTTTCCTCTTAACCCTTTTATTATCAAAATTCCGTATGCAGCATAGACTTACTTCTATATTATTGTGATGACCTATTATTGATTTAAGTGCTATATTCCTATACATTTGATATAACAATTCTTTATATTCAACAGTATCTATAAATTTTGTGTCACCCTTACCACTCTGTGAATATATATCCATTTTTGAATTTTTAAACCCATACATTATAAAATACTTATCAAAATTCTGTGTAACACACATTCTTATTAATGACATTCTTATTTTTAAGCTACTGTGATACCATACTACTTGTGATTTCATCCTATTAGTGCAGTAAAGTGATATCTATATATATTCCCATATACATGCTGTGGTAGTACATTACTTTCAAAGCTATCTAGACAAGCCATATTTCTTATTATTGTTTTGCTTATATTAATCTTTAAGAGCAACAGAGTTCATCCTTCATCTACATTTGACCCTTGATCTAGGAATCGTGTTGCTTCAGCAGGGGAAAAAAAGAGATGGGAGACCTCTCCTTGTTGAATTTTCAATTTGGCTGGAAACAATAATGCAAAAGATTTTTTTTCTCGACCCAGTCTCTGGCATATTTCAGAAAATTGTTTCCTGCGCCTTGACAGTTCAGCTGAATAGTCCTGAAATATGAGAATTTTCTTCCCCTCAAATAGCAGATTCTGTATATTCCTATATGCTCTTAAGATTCTGGTTTTAGCCTGGAAGCTAAGATATTTGATTATAACAACTCTAGATTTATGCTGATTCTGAAGAATCGGATTGTTTATACCCATCCGGTGTGCTCTTTCCACTTGAAATGTATATGGATTATTTTCTAAGCCCAAATTTGAGGGTAAAGTTTTTTCAGCAAATTCAATCAAATGGTGGGATGGAACTGACTCAGGAAGACCAACCAATAATTATATATTTTTTATTAACAAATATAAATATATATATATATATATATATACCGTATATATATATATATATATATATATATACACACACATTAGTATACATACATATATATATATCCCGCATGCGCAGTTTGCATAATACAGGCAAATATTTGATTGGAAGTTTACATCTACCAGGACACCAAGAAGGGCACAAGCTCCTAATATAGAAAGAAAGTTTCTTCTGCCAGTGACTGCATATCCAAGAGGCGACACCCTTGCACAGCATTACTGAATCATCCTTACCTCATTTGATTGAGGGTTATTAAAGTAAGTGCACACCCTTAGGGACACACACACCGGATTGGAAGAAGATTAAAACTGAATTTCCATTTATTTGCTACTTTGTGATAAAATTAAGGGACTGTACCTAGCTAGACCATATATAGGTCCCAGTTCTATGTACTCCTTTTAATAATATTTATTATACTGGTTACACTCACAGCCATTTTTAAATTGTTTACAGTATTGCATTTTGTACCTATTGTCTGAATATATGCGACACTCTGGTATTTAACTGTACATTGCTTACATACCTAAATAGGCTTTTACTCTTTTTCACCTTACTCTAACAGCGCCATCTCTATATTTCTTGTGTACTCATATATATATATATATATATATATATATAAAAAATAAGAAAAAAACATTGAAAGAAAGATAAAGGTAGTATCTTAATTCCAATAATTAAAAACATGATCTAAACATGATCCACTTTTAAGTTTTCCTGTAATACATAAAAATAAATTGCAATTATTAATATTGTTGAGACTTACATGTAAAAAATCTTTCAATGATTTCCAAACGATTTTCTACTCCAGCTCTAATGTTATTTCTTCTTATAATTTCTTGAGGGACATAAACATCTTCAGGGAGATCCTCCAGACACACCTCTCTAGATTTCCTTGAGAAATAGCAATATTGTGCAATATGTATGACACGAGAATTATATTGTTACATTTCTCAATGGAATATTGGAGATCACCACCAGAATGGTCCAAAACTCTGAATCTTATTTTTAGAACCCCAAATGTTCACTCAATTGCACTCCTTGTTGACCTGTGAAACTCATTAAACTTTATTTCAGAGCGTGTATGAGGAATTGGTACAGGTGTCAAGAGCCAGGGCCTACAAGGTTACCCGCTGTCACCTACGACAAAACAATAAAATTCAATGTTTTAAATTATCTGTCTAAAATGTATAGAAATGAACAATACAATGAATCATATATATAAAAATCTATGTTTTAAAAATGATGGCTTAAAAAATAAATGTAATTTTAATATTTCTATGTATTGATAGAAATCTAATTGTTGATATATTATAGAAGAACATTTGGAATGAATAAAATAATTTATGGCCTTTTTAAATACGGGGGGATCTGTAACTACAGGTTAAAAGATTTAACTGAAAGGTTCAGCAATGACAATTTAAAAAAATAAAAAAAATAGTTAATAATATTTAAAATTTAATATTCACCTAATCGCCAACCATGTGGCATGTCACCACGTTCAAATGCTGTAAATAATGCAGACTGCTTTAAGATGTGGAAATCATGGCATGACCCTGGAAATCCAGATCTTACTGCCCAAAATTGAAGGTTGGCATCACACACTGCCTGAACATTGAGAGAGTGGAAGTGTTTTCTGTTTCTATATTGCTCGTCCCTGGAAGCAGGTGGTCTAAGTGCAATGTGCGTGCAATCTATTGCACCAAGAACATTTGGAATACCTGCAACTTGATAAAAAACAGCCTTAACTTGGTGCCATTCATGACATTTCTTGGTACATAGATGAACTTATTGAGATGCTTTAGAATAGCTTTTAAAACTGTCCTCAAATGTCGGCAAAATGTAGGCTGGCTCATGCCTACAACAGCACTGGACACAGCCTGAAATTAACATGTAGCCAGGAAATGCAAAACTGCCAATAATTTTAGCATTCCAGGGATTGCTTGTTCTTTTGGTCTGTAGCTCAAGATCATTCTGGATAAGAACATAGAGATTGTGTATGCTCTCCCTATTAATACAAATCTTTTTTTTATCTCGTAATCTGATAATGCCTGTAGTCCACAACATGGTAGAAACACTCAGGGAACTCTTTTTGGCGTCTACGTAAGGGCAAAATAGTTTCATCTGGATGACTTTCATGGCCCCTTGCTAAAGAAATTGCAGACAAAATCAGTAAAAAATCCATCTTCGTGGGCCCAAAAAATGGAGTAAATTGAATGTTCTCCTCTGTGTTTAGGGAGATCATTAGTGGTCAGATTAGTAGGAGAAGTTTAGGTTCTCCACCGGCGCAAAATAATGATAAATGTATATTTTGGAGAGAAGTGGGTCGCATTGTTGAAAATACGACTGGAAAAGGGCATTTTAATGCTTTATTTGGCGCAAATGTGTGTCTATGGGGAGAGACAGTGATGGGCGAGAATTTAGCAGTCGTATTTGCTCATTTTTAGGCGTATTCTGGAATGATAAATAGAAGAGAAATTATGACAACATGATTTTAGGAGCAAATGTAGGAGAATATGTTTGATAAATTGAGCCTTAGGTGACTTGATTGCCAGAAAGCAAAGGTACACCGAGGAGTGAAAAGGAAAGTCTATAAGTAGTATGAGCAGAGCCACAGAATGGAGCATTAGTAATAACTAACTGAAGTCCACTGTTTTAGGATATTTGCTGAGGGAGGGGTGGAGTTTGGTGCACAGAATAACAGAACGCAGCTGAGTGAGGGACAGCAGAATTATGTGCTGGAGGGGTGAGGTGTGTGTAGAGGGTAAGTGTGGATGGCATAAGACAGAAGTCAGTGCTGAGGTGATGCAGGGGTTAACAAATGCTGCTGTAGTAAAAGGCACTTGTTTTGGGATAAAGTTATGCATTATGAAAAATAAGCATGGAGCTGAAATGATTTTGTGGCAATACTGCATGTGAAATAAACAGATCACCACCTACTGGTCAGCCTGAATAATACGTGTCTCAATACTAAGAATTAAGGTAACGCTTGTGCAGTTTTGTGCCTGCCTGGGCACACTATGCAGTCAAAATGGCTGCAATCAATCAATTTCTCCCTCCCCGGGCGCGTGCACGGGGAGGGAGAGGGTGGGAACCGCAACACTACAGAAAAATGTGTAATAAAATTGAATAAAAATGGGGATTAAAAGGAAAAAAAAAAAAGACATCAGTCAGGTGGTGGGGGTTGGTCTGTGGGGGGGGGGGGGTAGCTACACTACAGAAAAAAAAAACAAAAAAATAAAAAAAAAACATTTTTTTTTGCAAACTGGGTACTGGCAGACAGCTACCAGTACCCAAGATGGCCCCAATAAGCAGAGGGGGGAGGGTTAGAGAGCTGTTTTGGGGGGGATCAGGGAGGTTGGGGGCTAAGGGGGGATCCTACACAGCAGCATATGTAAATACTTTCTGCCAGTACTAAAGATGGCGGGGACAATTGTGGGGTGGGGGAGGGAAGGGAGCTGTTTGGGAGGGATCAGGGGGTGGGATGTGTCAGGTGGGAGGCTGATCTCTACACTAAAGCTAAAATTAACCCTGCAAGCTACCTACAAACTACCTAATTTTAATAAGAAATTAAAAAAAAATTAGTGCACTTTCATTTACAACATTTGTTTGTATGTTTATTTATAGTTCTGTAGTTTTATGTTTTTCAATTTTTTGTTTAATAAAGTGTCAATATATTTCAATAAAAAAGTTTATTCACAATTTTGACATTATTGAACAATTAAAAAAGACAAGTAGACATAAAGTTATTGAAAAATAATTATATATATATATTTTTTTATTTTTATTAATGATACATAAAAAATAAAAATTTACATATAATAAAAGTACATTTGTAACACTTAATATATTCCGTTTATACGGATTCAGAGGACACAAATATTAATACCCTTCACAAGAGATTTTACATTTTTATATAAAAAAAGAAGAGCTATGGAGGAGCTAGAATATCAACTAACCCTTCTTGCTATCCTTTAAACGGCAGTTAAATTATGACTCATTATATATACTAATTGTTTGTTGTTATACCTTTATATATCAAATTTTGAGTTTCCTGATTTAAGGTCTTTATATATTGTTCCCATTTATTCATGAATGTTATTTTCCTCATCTTGATGTCAGCAATGACATCATATTTTTCTATTATTAATTGTTGCCACAGTTTTTTCTTTAAATTACTAATAGATGGATACTTTCTCTCTGTCCATAATTTTGTGATTATCTTCCTAGCTAATATTATTACCATAGCAATAAAAAATTTATATTGCATAGCCTTTTGATTTCGGTTTTGGAGCAGAAAAATTGTTTGTTTATCGATTTTAATGTTTATTCCAATTATATTCAATATCCAGTATTCTACCTGGGACCAGAATTGGGAAATCCTCGGGCATTCCCAAAAATAATGCGACAGATCTGGGGATGGATATGAACATTTTGGGCAGGATGGGGGCTCACCTTTTATCCATTTCGCTCTTTTAGTTGAAGTTACATAATCCTTGTGTATAATTCTATACTGTGATTCTCTCAAATCACTTGCATATGTTGTTTGCTTAGCTATTTTCACGCTACAATATAATTGCTCTTTTGTATTTTCTATGCCTATTAACTGATTATATTTACCTACCATTTTGATACTATTTCTCTCCACTGAGATATCAATTATTTTATTATATATATTAGTTAGTTTGTGATTACCTTTTTCATAAGACTCACAAAATTCCATTATTTGGTTTTTAACACATTTACTTTTGGAATCTCGTAAAACTTTCTTTAGGTATGATTCAATCTGAAAATAATAGATGTAATTATCGACTTTAACTTTGTATTTATCATATATTTCTTGAGGTGAGTAGATCTCATTGCTATTATTATTTAATAGATCTCCTATTTTGTTAATTCCATATTTGCCCCATATACAAAATGGGTAATTATTACCCATTTGAAATTTGGGATTGACTGTAATAGTGATATATCGTGAATATTTGTAATTTATCTCCAAAGATTTATTTATAAGTTTCCATATTGCCAAGGAGTCTCGAAAAACTATATGATTTCTGATATCCTTGGGAATTTCAGGAGTCTCTGCATGGGGTAGGTATGCTATTGATAGGGGTTTAATCAGTTCTTGCTCTATTTCCATATTAGCATATTTCTCTATCCCTATTATCCATTCAATACTATATCTAGCTAATGCCGCCCAGTTATAGTATTTTATATTCGGAAGCCCCCAGCCAAGTTTTTTTGCGGGCATTTGTAGCTTAGAAATACTGATTCTTGATTTATTTCCTTTCCATATAAAACCTCTTATTACATTGTCAATCAATTTAAGATCTTTTACCGGGATTCTTAATGGAAGCATATGAATAGGATATATTAACTTTGGTAGAATAGACATTTTAATTACATGAATTCTTCCTGTTAGATTTAAATTTAAGTTTTGCCATCTTTTGAGATCTTTTACAATATTTTTAATTATCGGTGAAAAGTTAAGTTCATATAGTTTATTAGGGTCCTTTGTTATTATCACTCCCAAATATTTCATAGACTCTGTTACTTCTTCGAATACATATTTTTTTTTATTTTTTGATTTTTTATATAGCCATAATATCTGTGATTTCTTCATATTAATCTTATATCCTGAATTGTATCCGAATAAAGAGATAATTTCTATAATTTGATCTACATAGACTTCAGGGTCAGATACATATAACAGTAAGTCGTCTGCAAATGCAGCTATCTGTAAATATGTTTTCCCAATCTGAATACCAGGCAATATCTTTTTCAAAAGAAGTATAAGTGGCTCTAGGGCTATATTAAATAACATCGGGGATAGAGGGCACCCCTGACATGTGCCTCTATATAACTGAATAGGAGTAGATGTATTTCCATTTATACATATATATGCATCTGTTGGCGTATATATTGATCTAATATATTGAAGAAATTGACCTTTGATATTTCCCATTTCCATGGTATAAAATAGGTAATCCCACTCTATTCTGTCGAAGGCCTTCTCAGCGTCTAATGACAGTAAGAAGGCCTCCGACAGACCAGATCGATCATCCCCTTTCCAATATTTCTGAATAGTATGTAAAATATTCCTTATATGTCTAACTGATGTTCTCCCGTTCATAAAGCCTGCCTGCTCCTCTGATATAATTGAGGGTAAGATTGTATTAAGTCTGTTTGCCAAGATTTTCATCAATATTTTATAATTGACATTTGTTAGTGAGATTGGTCTATAGGATTGGGTCTCTAACTGGTTTTTCCCAGGTTTAGGAATAACTATCATATTGACTATTTTAAAAGTGGGTGATAATCCCTCTTTCCCCTCATATATTGTTCTATAGCATTGGTGTAATGGATTAACCACCTTAGATGTTATAGCTTTATAAAATTCGGCTGGTAATCCATCCGGGCCTGATGCTTTAGATAACGATAGATTATGTATCACTTTCTCTATTTCTTTTTCTGTTATACTTTCATTCAGTATCCTATTTTGGTCTTCGCTAATTTGTGGTATATTAATCTGGTTCCATAGTTCTTGCTGTTTAAGATTATTATGTCCCTGTGATTTATATAGACTTTGATAATATTTCTTAAAACATTCTATAATACTCCCTGTATCCTGATATATTCGATCTCTATCCTTCATTGCAGCTATGAAATTTTTTGATTTTGGTTCTCTTAATAAATTTGCAAGCAACTTGCCTGATCTATTACCCCATCTATAGTATCTTGCTGACCTTTTTTTCAGTTCTTCCTGTGCTTTCTCTAAATTCTTAATGTCCCTTTCTTTTTTCATATTAAAATATACCTGTCTATTCTGAGTTGTTGGATTTGATCTATATTGTATATAGGCACATTCTATCTGGTTATTAATCCTTGCTTCTTCCTTTTGAGTTTTATTTTTAATATACTTTAGTTGGGCAATCATTTCTGCTTTCATAACCGCCTTGGATGTTTCCCAAAATAATTGAGGTTTTAAGCGGTGTTGTTTATTATTTGTTTCAAAGTCATTCCATTTTTCCTCTAGGAATTTTGTCCATTGCTCTGATTTATATAAGTGTTTAGGATATCTAAAGTTATTAACATTGCCATAATTTTTCCTATTTTCCAACGATATCAACACCGGTGTATGATCAGATAGACTATATTGTAATATTTAATTTAATTTATAAGAGATAAGATAATAGTCGATTCTTGACATTGCACTATTAGAGCGTGAAATATGTGTATAGTCGGATACATCAGGATTTTTTTTTCGCCAAATGTCCTCCATCCCTAGATTTTCGCATAACATTTGTATAATCTTTTTTTCATAATTATGTCTAGATTTGAGATTTCTGGCTGTTTTTGCTATTTTCCTGTCGATTGTTGGATTAGGAGTTATATTAAAATCGCCCATCATTATTATCTCGTGTCTAGCTTGATTTTGTAAAAGTTTTTGTATATTAAGCCAAAATTTATTTTCCTGTTGGTTTGGGCCATATACATTACAAACTGAGTATTTTAATCCATTAATTGTTAAGTTTAGTACTAAATATCTACCCTGTTTATCTTTATATATATTCTCTATTCTCTATTTCATATTGCAGTTTTTTATGGAATAGTATGGCAATCCCAGATGATGAACTGTTATATGACGAATATATAACTTCCTTGACCCAATCAGTTTTTAATTTAGTATGCTCTTTGTCTGTTAGATGTGTTTCTTGTATACAAGCAACATCAGCCTTTAATTTTTTAAGATGGTTCAATACAGCTTTGCGTTTAATGGGGGAATTAATTCCCCCCACATTCCACGTAATAATTTTTACCATCTTGTCTTAAACAAAGAGGACTTAAATGTGTTATATCTAGGTTTGTTTGTCTTAGTCGTTGTTTGTTCTTAAAAATATTCTCATATACCTCATCCTATAGTACTAATTAGTTCCCTTACCCCTCTTAGTTGCATAATGATATATATATACCATGGACTTTCCTGATTTTTTTGCATTCATCCTCAAATTATAAATATAAAAATAGTGCAAATTAGTGTTAAATAGATATATACTATATCCTCCCCCTGTGTATAAGTTCTACCCTTAATATTATCCAATTCATAAAATATAGAATATATATCTCTGCATTGTGTATGATATACCCCTATACCACTATCTCTAATACTTATACTGATATATATTAAAAAAATATCCCCCCCCCCCAAAAAAAAAGCCATCTTGATTTGTATATTTAAATTCCTCATAATTCTTATCAAGTGAACCAATCTTGTATGTGAATATTACAAATATATGTGTGTCTAAGGTCCTTATGTGTTTTTCTTTATTTTCTTTCTCTCCTCTTTGTGTAAAAGTTTTCCTCTTAACCCTTTTATTATCAAAATTCCGTATGCAGCATAGACTTACTTCTATATTATTGTGATGACCTATTATTGATTTAAGTGCTATATTCCTATACATTTGATATAACAATTCTTTATATTCAACAGTATCTATAAATTTTGTGTCACCCTTACCACTCTGTGAATATATATCCATTTTTGAATTTTTAAACCCATACATTATAAAATACTTATCAAAATTCTGTGTAACACACATTCTTATTAATGACATTCTTATTTTTAAGCTACTGTGATACCATACTACTTGTGATTTCATCCTATTAGTGCAGTAAAGTGATATCTATATATATTCCCATATACATGCTGTGGTAGTACATTACTTTCAAAGCTATCTAGACAAGCCATATTTCTTATTATTGTTTTGCTTATATTAATCTTTAAGAGCAACAGAGTTCATCCTTCATCTACATTTGACCCTTGATCTAGGAATCGTGTTGCTTCAGCAGGGGAAAAAAAGAGATGGGAGACCTCTCCTTGTTGAATTTTCAATTTGGCTGGAAACAATAATGCAAAAGATTTTTTTTCTCGACCCAGTCTCTGGCATATTTCAGAAAATTGTTTCCTGCGCCTTGACAGTTCAGCTGAATAGTCCTGAAATATGAGAATTTTCTTCCCCTCAAATAGCAGATTCTGTATATTCCTATATGCTCTTAAGATTCTGGTTTTAGCCTGGAAGCTAAGATATTTGATTATAACAACTCTAGATTTATGCTGATTCTGAAGAATCGGATTGTTTATACCCATCCGGTGTGCTCTTTCCACTTGAAATGTATATGGATTATTTTCTAAGCCCAAATTTGAGGGTAAAGTTTTTTCAGCAAATTCAATCAAATGGTGGGATGGAACTGACTCAGGAAGACCAACCAATAATTATATATTTTTTATTAACAAATATAAATATATATATATATATATATATATATACCGTATATATATATATATATATATATATATATATACACACACATTAGTATACATACATATATATATATCCCGCATGCGCAGTTTGCATAATACAGGCAAATATTTGATTGGAAGTTTACATCTACCAGGACACCAAGAAGGGCACAAGCTCCTAATATAGAAAGAAAGTTTCTTCTGCCAGTGACTGCATATCCAAGAGGCGACACCCTTGCACAGCATTACTGAATCATCCTTACCTCATTTGATTGAGGGTTATTAAAGTAAGTGCACACCCTTAGGGACACACACACCGGATTGGAAGAAGATTAAAACTGAATTTCCATTTATTTGCTACTTTGTGATAAAATTAAGGGACTGTACCTAGCTAGACCATATATAGGTCCCAGTTCTATGTACTCCTTTTAATAATATTTATTATACTGGTTACACTCACAGCCATTTTTAAATTGTTTACAGTATTGCATTTTGTACCTATTGTCTGAATATATGCGACACTCTGGTATTTAACTGTACATTGCTTACATACCTAAATAGGCTTTTACTCTTTTTCACCTTACTCTAACAGCGCCATCTCTATATTTCTTGTGTACTCATATATATATATATATATATATATAAAAAATAAGAAAAAAACATTGAAAGAAAGATAAAGGTAGTATCTTAATTCCAATAATTAAAAACATGATCTAAACATGATCCACTTTTAAGTTTTCCTGTAATACATAAAAATAAATTGCAATTATTAATATTGTTGAGACTTACATGTAAAAAATCTTTCAATGATTTCCAAACGATTTTCTACTCCAGCTCTAATGTTATTTCTTCTTATAATTTCTTGAGGGACATAAACATCTTCAGGGAGATCCTCCAGACACACCTCTCTAGATTTCCTTGAGAAATAGCAATATTGTGCAATATGTATGACACGAGAATTATATTGTTACATTTCTCAATGGAATATTGGAGATCACCACCAGAATGGTCCAAAACTCTGAATCTTATTTTTAGAACCCCAAATGTTCACTCAATTGCACTCCTTGTTGACCTGTGAAACTCATTAAACTTTATTTCAGAGCGTGTATGAGGAATTGGTACAGGTGTCAAGAGCCAGGGCCTACAAGGTTACCCGCTGTCACCTACGACAAAACAATAAAATTCAATGTTTTAAATTATCTGTCTAAAATGTATAGAAATGAACAATACAATGAATCATATATATAAAAATCTATGTTTTAAAAATGATGGCTTAAAAAATAAATGTAATTTTAATATTTCTATGTATTGATAGAAATCTAATTGTTGATATATTATAGAAGAACATTTGGAATGAATAAAATAATTTATGGCCTTTTTAAATACGGGGGGATCTGTAACTACAGGTTAAAAGATTTAACTGAAAGGTTCAGCAATGACAATTTAAAAAAATAAAAAAAATAGTTAATAATATTTAAAATTTAATATTCACCTAATCGCCAACCATGTGGCATGTCACCACGTTCAAATGCTGTAAATAATGCAGACTGCTTTAAGATGTGGAAATCATGGCATGACCCTGGAAATCCAGATCTTACTGCCCAAAATTGAAGGTTGGCATCACACACTGCCTGAACATTGAGAGAGTGGAAGTGTTTTCTGTTTCTATATTGCTCGTCCCTGGAAGCAGGTGGTCTAAGTGCAATGTGCGTGCAATCTATTGCACCAAGAACATTTGGAATACCTGCAACTTGATAAAAAACAGCCTTAACTTGGTGCCATTCATGACATTTCTTGGTACATAGATGAACTTATTGAGATGCTTTAGAATAGCTTTTAAAACTGTCCTCAAATGTCGGCAAAATGTAGGCTGGCTCATGCCTACAACAGCACTGGACACAGCCTGAAATTAACATGTAGCCAGGAAATGCAAAACTGCCAATAATTTTAGCATTCCAGGGATTGCTTGTTCTTTTGGTCTGTAGCTCAAGATCATTCTGGATAAGAACATAGAGATTGTGTATGCTCTCCCTATTAATACAAATCTTTTTTTTATCTCGTAATCTGATAATGCCTGTAGTCCACAACATGGTAGAAACACTCAGGGAACTCTTTTTGGCGTCTACGTAAGGGCAAAATAGTTTCATCTGGATGACTTTCATGGCCCCTTGCTAAAGAAATTGCAGACAAAATCAGTAAAAAATCCATCTTCGTGGGCCCAAAAAATGGAGTAAATTGAATGTTCTCCTCTGTGTTTAGGGAGATCATTAGTGGTCAGATTAGTAGGAGAAGTTTAGGTTCTCCACCGGCGCAAAATAATGATAAATGTATATTTTGGAGAGAAGTGGGTCGCATTGTTGAAAATACGACTGGAAAAGGGCATTTTAATGCTTTATTTGGCGCAAATGTGTGTCTATGGGGAGAGACAGTGATGGGCGAGAATTTAGCAGTCGTATTTGCTCATTTTTAGGCGTATTCTGGAATGATAAATAGAAGAGAAATTATGACAACGTGATTTTAGGAGCAAATGTAGGAGAATATGTTTGATAAATTGAGCCTTAGGTGACTTGATTGCCAGAAAGCAAAGGTACACCGAGGAGTGAAAAGGAAAGTCTATAAGTAGTATGAGCAGAGCCACAGAATGGAGCATTAGTAATAACTAACTGAAGTCCACTGTTTTAGGATATTTGCTGAGGGAGGGGTGGAGTTTGGTGCACAGAATAACAGAACGCAGCTGAGTGAGGGACAGCAGAATTATGTGCTGGAGGGGTGAGGTGTGTGTAGAGGGTAAGTGTGGATGGCATAAGACAGAAGTCAGTGCTGAGGTGATGCAGGGGTTAACAAATGCTGCTGTAGTAAAAGGCACTTGTTTTGGGATAAAGTTATGCATTATGAAAAATAAGCATGGAGCTGAAATGATTTTGTGGCAATACTGCATGTGAAATAAACAGATCACCACCTACTGGTCAGCCTGAATAATACGTGTCTCAATACTAAGAATTAAGGTAACGCTTGTGCAGTTTTGTGCCTGCCTGGGCACACTATGCAGTCAAAATGGCTGCAATCAATCAATTTCATTACCTCATGTATTTAAATAAAAAATACAAAAAGGGAACTTTGAAAACAAACAGTGACCCCCCCTAAAAAAAAAATCCCATTATGTATTTGCAATAAAAGGGGTTCCTTTATAGTCTATGGGGAGAATAAGTTAGAGCGGTCACAATATCTTAAGTACTGAAGTTACTGCACATCGGGTTTCACTCTATAAGTTTTACTTTAAACTTATAATATGCGCGCTAACCCACACATAGAAAATCTTTGCTTCTGGCGGTTTTAGCGCTCAAGGAAAATCGGTAAATAGGGCACCAAACTGGTTAAAGATATTTGCCTCAAATTTAAAAATAAGGTCAAAATTAAACTTTCCTGATTCACATAAAGCATGCAACTATATATATATAAAATCCAATTTACTTCTATTATCAAAAATGCTTTGACTGTGTGTAACCACCAATCACCAGCTAGCTAGTGAATTGCTGCTCCTGAACCTGCCTATGTATACTCATAAACAAATACAAAAAAATAACAAAGCAAATTAATAATAGAAGAAAATGGGAAAGTTGTTTAAAATTGCATGCTCCATCTGAATAATCAAAGTTTATTTTTACTTTTCTGTCACTTTAAAGACCAACAATGTAAACATGGCTGAAGCTGGTTAAAGACACATTCCCATTTTCTTAAAGCATATTTAGAAAGAACATTTTAATTTCTTCCTGTTTTCATATAAAATGTCCTGACCAGAACAGTGAAAAAATAAGCAAATATCCAGCAACAAACAAAAGTTAAATTTCCCATTGATCAGGTTTTCAAATAAAAATAAGCAAAATAACTGTTGTAATCCTTTTTCATGTTTATTGTGTTAACTTGCACTTTTTTTTTATTAAAAATGTGTTGATCTAAACAATGTTTATTATACCTATACAATATCCACAGTTAAATTTGACAACAAAACATCATTTCTGAACAGGCAGTAGTGACTATTACAGTTATGTAGTGCTGCTGAACACAATGATTATATAATTCATGTTCAATAAAGTTATATAAAAAAAAAAACAAGCAATGTATAATAAAAACTTGTGCATGATATCATTTTGTAATTTTAAATCCATATAAAGATAGACAATGAATAGAATCCAGTGTTTACTCAATGTTCTTTGTCCAAGGCACTTATGAATGAGTTTCAGTATTCCATTCTGTATTACAATACAATACTATTACAAATAGTACAGAGCATACTTACAGTGGGCCAGATTACAAGTGATGTGCTATTTAGCGTAAACTTTTGCTGCATGCGTCTTACAAGTTTAAAGTAAATTGTGCGCAAGCAAAACCTGACACGCTCTAACTTCGGATATCGCAACCACATTAACTTCTACCAATAGACTTCAATGTAGTGTGCTTTAAAAAAAAAATAACACTCATAGCATGCGCGCTAATCCAACACTGTGTTAGACCTAAAGCTTTAAACCCGAAGGCAGTTATGAATATTTTACATTGCAATTTTCTTCACATATAAATGTTCTTTTTTATGTTGTATATTTAATGCACATATAAAATGTTACAAACAATATAAATTCAAGAAATATTTTACTGATCAAAAAGCTTGTGTATTCTTTTTATTAATAAATATATATATGATGATTTAAAAAAAATTATATATATATACACCTATATATCTATATGAATATATACAGATATAGATATATACATATATATATATATATATATATATATATATATATATATATATTTAAAAATATTAAGAATATTTTCTCTGTGAAGAAAGGGGTGGAGGAATCTGCATGTATATTAAACCTAACCTTAAACCTACAATAAGGGAAGATATTTATGATACAAGTGACAATGTAGAGACCCTGTGGGTTGAAATAAAGAGTGGGGGGAAAAATCCTAAAAAAATATTACTAGGAACATGCTACAAGCCTCCCAACATTAGTGACCCGGAGGAAACTCAACTACTTATCCAAATAGGTAAGGCTGCTAATAACAGTGCTGTAATTATGGGAGATTTTAACTACCCTGATATAAACTGGGCCAATGAAACTAGTAATTCAGCTAAGGGGGATAGATTTTTAAATGTTCTCAGGGATAACTTCTTGTCACAATTAATAGAGGAGCCAACTAGGAGTAAAGCTATATTGGATTTAGTGCTATCAAACAATACAGATATAATATCAAACATAGAAGTTAAAGAACATTTGGGTAACAGTGATCATAACATGGTCACATTTGAAATCTATTTTCAAATGCAGTGTTTTAAAGGCTTAACTAAGACTTTTAATTTCAAGAAAGCAAAATTCAACGATTTAAGGAAATCATTAAATAATATAAATTGGGACAATGTATTTTATAATAAAAATACAGAGAATAAATGGATAATATTTAAAAATGTGTTAAATAAATATACATATCAACACATACCATATGGTTATAAAAGTAAAAATAAAAAAACAAAGCCATTATGGCTAAATAAAAATGTGTTAAGAGAAATTAGGAAAAAACGTAGGGCATTTAAATTATTAAAAGAAAATAGTACAGACTCAGCATACAATATTTATAAGGAATGTAACAAAGCATGCAAAAAAGCAATCAAATTAGCCAAAATTGAAAATGAAAAATTAATTGCTAAGGATTCTAAGTCTAACCCTAAAAGGTTCTTTAAGTACATAAATAGCAAAAAATCTAAGAAGGATAATATAGGTACATTAAAATGTGTGGAGGGTAGCATGATAAATGACAGGGAGAAGGCTGAGGTACTAAACCAGTTTTTTTCTTCAGTATACACAAGAGAAGAACCATTGAATGATACTTTTGAACATAATAGAACATGCCAGTCCATACCACTAACTGGGTTTTGTTTAGAGGATATCAGGAAAAAACTGGAAAATATTAAGGTAAATAAAACTCCAGGCCCAGATGGAATACACCCAAGGGTGTTGAGGGAACTTAGCACTGTTATAGACAAACCTTTACTCTTAATTTTTCAAGACTCATTATCCTCAGGCATGGTACCCCAGGATTGGCGTAAAGCTGATGTGGTGCCACTCTTCAAAAAGGGAAGCAGGGATGATCCAGGAAGCTATAGACCAGTTAGTCTGACATCAATAGTGGGGAAGATATTTGAAGGGATTATAAGGGATTAAATTGATGAGCATATTCGTGTAAACAAGATTATGAGTTCTAATCAGCATGGCTTTAGGAGAAATAGATCATGTCAAACTAATCTGATTAGATTCTACGAGGAAGTAAGTCAAAATATAGATAAAGGGGAATCAGTGGATGTGATATACTTAGATTTTGCAAAGGCATTTGATACAGTGCCACATGAGAGATTAATGCACAAAATTAAGGGACTGGGAATAGCTGAAAATGTTAGCTCATGGATAAATAACTGGATAAAAGATAGGGAGCAACGAGTAGTAGTAAATGGATCATACTCAGATTGGACAAAGGTAATCAGTGGCGTCCCCCAGGGATCAGTACTGGGCCCTGTTCTTTTTAATATTTTTATAAATGACTTGGAGCAAGGATTAAATAGCGACATCTCTATTTTTGCAGATGATACTAAGTTAAGTAAGGTCATAAGGTCAGAGCAGGACGAACTGTCTTTACAAAGGGATTTGCTAAAATTAGAACTATGGGCAAGTGAATGGAAAATGAGATTTAATACGGAAAAATGCAAGGTTCTACATTTTGGAAGTAAAAATAAGCAGGCTACGTATTTTTTAAATGGGACAAGACTTAGCCAAACACAGGAGGAAAGGGATTTGGGAGTAGTAATAGATAACAAGCTAAAGATGGGTGCACAATGCAGGGCAGCGGCTTCAAAGGCTAATAAGATACTAGCATGTATTAAAAGAGGTATTGATTCAAGGGAGGAAAGCATAATTCTGTCATTATATAAAGCCCTGGTAAGACCTCACCTTGAGTTTGGAGTGCAGTTCTGGGGACCAATTGCTAAAAAAGATATTGCAGAACTAGAAAAAGTTCAGAGAAGGGCCACAAAGCTAATAAGGGGATTGGAGAAATTAACCTATGAGGAGAGGCTAGCCAAACTGGGTCTGTTTTCTTTAGAAAAAAGGCGCTTGAGAGGTGACATGATTACTTTATATAAATATATTCAAGGCCCATATACAGAGATGGCAGAAGCTCTGTTTATTCCAAGAAAATTGTTTCTGACAAGAGGTCATAATTTAAGGTTGGAGGAAAGGAGATTTAATCTCCTGCAACGGAAACGTTTTTTCACTGTGAGAGCAATAAAATTGTGGAACTCATTACCAAAGGAGGTAGTGAATGCCAATACCATAGATACATTTAAAAATAGTCTGGATAAGTTTCTGTATACTAACAAAATTCATGGATATGATTGCTAGTATTAAATGGGTCACATTTTAATGGGGTTATTTAAGCTTAACTGGAGCTTTTTGTAAGTATTTTAGATTTGTATAGGTTGAACTCGATGGACTTCAGTCTTTTTTTCAACCTTATCTACTATGTTACTATGTTACTATGTAACATTGGAATGTAAAATATTTAAACTAAATACACAGTAAAACTTTCTAAAATATTAAAATTTAATAAAAATGTTCATATATGTATGTATATACATATATATATATATATATATATATATATATATATATATGTACACATTTTTATACATACACATATTCAGACATATATAGATATACATTATAGTCCTTTCCGTTCAAACACCTTGTCATATACCATATACCTTTTAACCCTTATAAAAAATATATACAAATAATTTTTATCAGCTAGTGTATATATGAGTGTAACACTTTATTTTAATGTATTCATTTTGTGTTTGATGCACATTTTATTTTAACTCTTTACACTAGGTTTCCACTCGTCCTAACCTGACAAGCACAAATTTAGTTTGAGCTTGAGCTAACACTTTTTTTATTTGAACTTGTAAGATGCACTCAAGTTTGAGCGGACACGATATTGGTTTTCCCAATCCGCACAAACAATAGCGTGACACTTGTAATCTAGCTCATGTTCGGTGTGGGATTATACCACATTTTGTCAAATAAATTGCTTTTTTTTTTTTTTTGCATGCTGGGTGAAATACATGTATTTTGCACTGCACTTTTAAACTGATAATATTACTTTTTCAGATATTCTGATATTCAGTATGTATATAAAGTGATCCCTTTATTTTTTTAAAAATGAATAGCTCTCTTGTCACATTTCTTAGTTCAGTTCCTTTACACTTCCACTTGTACTTTCCATTCCTGTAATGAGAATGCTATCTTCGGCATCAGTGGCTTGTGTATTAGATTGCTCATAGTACAGTTTAAATAAATCTGTCTTCGTGCAGGAGAAGCGTTTGTTGTACAGATACCAAACAAACAGAACCAAGAAAAACACCATCACTGATGTGACCACAGCAATTGGAATAATTGCATGGTTTGTTCCTGAAAGCAGAAGCAATACCATTTATTGATGTAGTTAGCTAAAAAAACACTGAGGTGTACACATTCTATGTAATTATATAAATCATTTGTGTGAAACATAAATCATTTGTGTGAAAGCCAAAAAAAAAAAAAAAAAAATCCCAGACCTTTTGGGAGCACTGTTTGTCATCACCTATCTATGCCCCTGGATATTATCCGGCAAATGTTAACAACACAGGGCTTGACAAACCCAGGAGCCACCCATTGGTACCCCCTGTTGGCCACTATCAGTCACACACACAGTTTTTGTTTTATAGTATAATGTCTGTGTACGTATGTATATATACTATATATATATACTATATATATATATATATATATATATATATATATATATATATATAGATGAACTCACTTTTGTGAGATACTGTATATATATATATATATATATATATATATATTATATATACAGTATCTCACAAAAGTGAGTTCATCCCTCACATTTTTGTAAATATTTTATTATATCTTTTCATGTGACAACACTGAAGAAATGACACTTTGCTACAATGTAAAGTAGTGAGTGTACAGCCTGTATAACAGCGTAAATTTGCTGTCCCCTTAAAATAACTCAACACACAGCTATTAATGTCTAAACCCATTGGCAACAAAAGTGAGTACACCCCCTAAGTGGAAATGTCCAAATTGGTCCCAAAGTGCCAATATTTTGTGTGGCCACCATTATTTTCCAGCATTGCCTTAACCCTCTTGGGCATAGAGTTCACCAAAACTTCAAAGGTTGCCACTGGAGTCCTCTTCCACTTCTCCATGACAACATCACACAGCTGGCGGATGTTAGAGACCTTTCGCTCCCTCACCTTCTGTTTGAGGATACCCCACAGATGCTAAATAGGGTTTAGGTCTGGAGACATGCTTGGCCAGTCCATCACCCTTACCCTCAGCTTCTTTAGCAAGACAGTGGTCGTCTTGGAGGTGTGTTTGGGGTCGTTATCATGTTGGAATACTGCCCTGTGGCCCAGTCTCCAAAGGGAGCGGATCATGCTCTGCTTCAGTATGTCAAACACTTGTCTTTGTAATTCTCACCTGGTTGCCGCCACACACGCTTGACACCATCTGAACCAAATAAGTTTATCTTGGTCTCATCGGACCATAGGGACATGGTTCCAGTAATCCTTGTCCTTAGTCTGCTTGTCTTCAGCAAACTGTTTGCGGGCTTTCTTGTGCATCATCTTTAGAAGAGGCTTCCTTCTGGGACAACAGCGATGTAGACCAATTTGATGCAGTGTGCGGCATATGGTCTAAACACTGACAGGCTGACCCCTTACCCCTTAAACCTCTGCAGCAATGCTGGCAGCACTCATACGTCTGTTTCCCAAAAACAACCTCTGGATATGACGCTGAGCACATGCACTCAACTTCTTTGGTTGACCATGGCGAGGTCTGTTCTGAGTGGAACCTGTCCTGTGAAACCGCTGTATGGTCTTGTCCACCATGCTGCAGCTCAGTTTCAGGGTCTTGGCAATCTTCTTATAGCCTAGGCCATCTTTATGTAGAGCAATAATTCTTTTTTCATATCCTCAGAGAGTTATTTGCCATGAGGTGCCATGTTTAACTTCCAGTGAACAGTATGAGAGAGTGTGAGAACGATAACACCAAATTTAACACACCTGCTCCCCATTCACACCCGAGACCTTGTAACACTAATGAGTCACATGACAATGTGGGACTTTTCCACTTAGGGGTGTACTCACTTTTGTTGTCAAAGGTTTAGACATTAATGGCTGTGTGTTGAGTTTTGAGGGGACAGCAAATTTACACTGTTATACAGACTGTACACTCACTACTTTACATTGCAACAAAGTGTCATTTTTTCAGTGTTGTCACATGAAAAGATATAATAAAATATTTACAAAAATGTGAGGGGTGTACTCACTTTTGTGAGATACAGTATATATATAGGGATGGAAAAATATCAGTATATTTTACTAGTCAGGGGTTAAAAGTCACTAGACCACTCAATGATAAAGATAGGACAAAGTCAAAATTGTTAATATATATGTCATTTATTCTTACCTGTTAAATTAATTTCTTTCTTGGTGGTGAGAGTCGAACCACAAGTCCATACTGTTGGAAATTCAATATCTGACTACTAGGAGAAGGCAAAGACACCCTACACCAAAATTGTTTAATCCCTCCCAATTCCCTGTACCTCACAGTCTATAGTATAGCCAAATAGAAGGAGCAACAGAATGGAACACTGGACATTTAAACCATATCCACATACCAACACAGAAGTTCTGGAAAACTGTATGAAGTGGGGATTCCTTTTAGACTTGAGGGGACAACTGTAACACAAACCTTATATATACCTCATAACATTGAGGTCTTTTTTTCTGTGTGCAATTTTATGTGATTACAATAAAAAAGTATGTACTTTTAAATACTACACTCAGATTGGTGTTTTGTTGTGCTCCATATTTATTCTTTCTATAGATTCTTTGATACATGCAGCCACAGAAATCACACCAGTGAGTAAAGAAGGAGCTACACAGCACAAAAGAGACTGAGTTGGTGTTTTCACTTTTGGAATTGGGTACATATCCTTTTAATGAATACAAACATCATAAAATATACATACATCCCCGTGTAGACACTGTATTATTGTATACAAAACATATTGATAGTATATTACTTATTGAAAGTTGATTATGTTTTGATTTGGGATTGTGCATTTTTTGGTGTTCTATACTACATGTATATTGGTTTTTGGATTGTAAAACAAGATATGGCACTTCACAAGAGAGAGTAGACAATTCATATACTCTCCTGGCAAAAGAAATGGCTAAAATAAATAATATCTTCCAACCAGGACAATAAATTGAATGTCCAATTTATGCATAGGCTCAAACAGAGAAGCTTGTTAAATTCTCAAAACAAGAGATTCCATATAGGGGCAATTGTTTCATTCAATAAAATAAAGCCTGAACAAAAGCTTGAATATCTGGAAGCCTAGAAATCTTACTATAGAATAACACAGCAAGAGCACAAAATGTGACATTTCAAAGTACTTGCAACCAAACCCATAGGCTATCCTGATAAAATTGAACAATACTAAGAATTGTAAACAAATGTCAATTAAAACCACTTTCAACAAACACACAATGGAACATAAATTTTTAATACTTTATATATATTCCTAGTAATAGGTTTACAAACCTGAATAAATGTATTACCCACTAAATCTGAAAAACCCCTTTGAGAAAAAATGAACCGTTGAATATCCAAGCAGTCATAATGAGAGATTTTAAAGAAAGAAGGGTCCTTGTGATAACAGATCTGGAAATTGAGGAAGACGCCATGGTGGAACACTGGACATTTAAACCATATCTAAATACCAAGTTCTGCGTGGCCATGCTGGTGTTAACAGAAATGGTCGATGTGTGTTCCTGCTTGAGACAAGCAATTACTCTCGGAAGGAGTACAATTTGAGGGAATAGATAAACTAGGTGAAATGACCAGGGAACTGCTGGACCAATGAACTACTTGAGGGTCTGTTACCTTGCCCCATACCTGGTAAACTTCTTATTCGATATCAGTCTACCCCCGGCAGACCACAACACTGAACCAACTGATCAAAAATCTCCTGATTAAGAGACCACTCCACTGAATGAAGAGGTTGATAACTCAAATAACTGATGGGACTGCCCATGACAAAATGTGAGAAACTTCATTCGTTGCTAGAGCACTGCAAGTACCTTCTTGGTGATTGATGTAGGCTACTGTAGTTATATTGTCCGATTGAAAATGAATGTATGGAACCGCTCTGAGAGACTGGCAAGTCTGGAGAGCTCAGAAAATTGCACAAAGTTCTAAAACATGTATTGGTAACCTTGACTCCTCAGGAGACCAAACCCCTTGCAATCACCGAGACCTAAAGACCACACCCCAACCCGAGAGATTGGCATCTGTGGTAATGATTTCCCATGATGGAAAAAAGAATGACATTCCCTAAGATATGTCCACCAAGAAAGAGATTGCATTACTGAATGATCCAACAGAATTATCTGAGAGAGATGATTGTAGTCCCGATTGCATTGAATTAACATCAAGAGCTGAAAAGGACGTAGGTGAAAATGCACTAAAGGGATGGCACCTAATGCTGCAACCATCAAACCCATCAAGGACTGAAGCTTTAGACAAGTTGATTGAATGAAGCTTGGGTTTGCGTTGCTCTGTAAAATACAGATGCATGGCAACAGAGTCTATAATTATGCCTAAAAAGGTTTTCAGATACAAAATGAGTATGAAAGTTCCCTCCTTTTTCAGAATGAAGAAAATATTAGAATAGAATCCCTGACCTTGTTCCAAAGGCAGAACTTCATAACAGGTGTTTATCTTAGTTTATATAAGGAGATCAAGCACAGATCTTCATAACTGTAAACTTTATTCAGAATGCTATACACACACACACACACTATGCAAGAGGCACTTCCTGACTCTACCATTGTGCACATAACAACAGGTTGATATGGTTCATACCAACTGATAATCTCAATATCACACATTTCCCTTTTTCTTTTCTTTTTAAACAACAGAAAACTTAAAGTACATTTTTTTTAACTGTAGTCTATGTGAAAAAACTTTAGTCCCTTTTAACATTGTTCAATTAGACGATTAGGTTTTTTGATATATCGACCTGACCTTGTTTGCATTGCATCACTGGCAGGCAAGTCAGTCGAGCTTTGCAAAGTTTCTCTGGCATCTTCATTCTCCAGGTGCAATGGAGTGTTCAATGTATCCTCACAGGTTTCCTTCACTGTCGAATTGTTGTGAACTGATGGAATAGCCATCAAATGTCTACAATTCCTATGTAAACATTGCCCATCATTGGTTTGAACTACATACAATCTTGGAGAATATTGCTGGATAACTGTCCCTTCAGTATTCCAGCTGTTTGAACCTTGTACTCGCACAGGAGTTTGTACCTGAAGATTCTCCAAAGGCTTTGCAGCTCGGTCATAGTATTCATTCCTTCAATTTGGTTTCTATTACATGTTTTTGTGGGAACCTTTTCCAAGGTTTCACAACTGGTACTCATGTGACCAGCTGTCTGCCAAACAATAATTCTGCCGGTGACACATTTTAAAGGAGTAGCTCTATAGTTAAAAGCCAGACATGGATCCTCGTCTGCATCTGTTGCTTTACAAAGTATGTTTTTCACAATCTTTACTCCAGCTTCTGCTAATCCATTTGCTTGTGGATATCCCAGGCTAGATGTTCGATGTTCAAATTCATAGGTACTGGCAAAAACCCTAAACTCTCTACAATTGAATTGAGGACCATTGTCTGATATTATTACGCTTGGAATGCCATATCTCGCCAAAATTGATTTTACTTTTTTGATCACTGTACTTGCTGACTCATCTTCTAATAATGCTATCTCTGGGTAATTAGAGAAGTAATCCATTACTAAGAAATAATGCTGATTTTTGAAAACAAACAAGTCCATTCCTAACTTTTCCCAGGGTGCCAATGGGTAGTCCGTATCCAGTATAGGCTCTTTAGGTAACTGAGGTCTGAATTTTTGGCAAGTCCGGCATTGAGTGATCATTGTCTTAATGTTTTCATTCATGTTTGGCCAGTACAAAATGTCTCTAGCTCGTCTTTTTGTCTTTTCTATACCTGAATGACCTTCATGTAGTCTTTTCAGTATTTGACTTTGCAAACTCGCTGGTACAATTATCTTTTGTCCTTTCAAAAGTACCCCTTTTATCAAAGATATTTCAGAAATGTATGGTCTATACAGTGATGGCATTAGTGTCTTAGATTTGCCACTAGAAACTGCTTTCTTCAATTGACTTAAAAGAGCATCTGTTTCTGTAGCCTGTTCTATTGCTGCCCACATTGCATTACTAAACGGGGCTGTCTTCAAGATCCGATTGACGTGAACAGTCACCTCTTTATGCAACTGTAAGTCCTCATTGTTAAATGGTAAGTAAGCTTGTGACAGAGCATCCGCTACCACCAACTCCTTGCCAGGTATAAAATCCAAGGTGAAGTCATACCTTTCAAGTCTCAGCAACAAACGTTGAATTCTTGGAGGTGCATCTATCAAGTCCTTTTGGTAGATGGGAATCAAAGGTTTGTGATCAGTTTTTGCTGAAAATACTCTCCCATACAAATAAACATGAAATTTTTCACATCCGTAAACTAGTCAATTTGAGCATATGATTTTTCAGTATCTGTCAATGCCCTAGATGCATAAGCCACAGGCATCCCGAGCCTTGATTTTGAAATAGAACTGCTCCCAATCCATTTTGTGAAGCATCAGTTGACAACTTTTGTTTTTGCTGTTGGATCAAAGAATTGCAGAGTTGGTGCAGTAGTAAGCATTTCCTTCAAAAACTTCCATTCTTTCTGGTGATTCTCTGACCATTCCCAGGCATAGTTTTTTCGGAGTAGTTGTCGCAATAGTAAAGTTTTGTCTGGTAAATTAGGTATGAACTTGCCAAGGTAATTCACCATTCCTAGTAAGCGTTGTATATCTTGCTTATTTTCTGGCTGTGGCATTTCTGTAATTGCCTTAATATTTTTCATGTCTGGTAAAACACCACCTCCCGTGAGTTGTTCTCCCAAATATTGAATTTAAGTTTTTCTGAATTGACACTTTGTCTTATTGAACTTCAAATTATTCTCCTTAGGAACATCTAAGACCATCTTTAGCCTTTCATCATGTTATTGCTTGGTTTTACCCCAGATCAGAATATCATCAATGAATACGGTTGTGCCTGGTATTCGTTCAAGAAGTTGCTGCATGGTACTATGAAACACTACTGGTGCTGAACACAAGCCGAAGGGCAATCGTTTGTAACAGTACCTCCCATAGGGAGTATTGAAAGTGCAGTGTTTCATGCTTTCCTCCTCCAGTGGAATTTGCCAAAATCCTGAGGATGCATCCAGTTTACTGAATACAGTTGCTCCACTTAGCTCCCCAAGCAATTCTGGTTTTGTTGGTAAGTGGAAGTGTTCTCTTAAGATGCTTTTATTCAGTTCCTTGGGATCAATACAGATTCTGAGACCCCCATCCGGTTTTTACACCAACACCATAGAATGAACCCATTCAGTAGGTGTCTTGATTTTCTTTATAATACCTTTATCCTCCATCCTGGCAAGTTCCCGTTTAAGACGATCCCTTAGAGCTACTGGAACATTTCGCATGGCATGCACTACTGAACGAGAACCTTCTTTTAGTTGTATTTTATGTTGCATTGGAAGACATCCTATTCCTTCAAATATTGCAGCATAGTCTGTTAATAAATGTTCTATGTCCTCTTCTTTATTAGTTCCATCAATGGCATTTACCCTTTTAATCAGTCCTAAAGTTTCACACATTTGAAGACCCAGTAGAGCTGGTTTGTTTCCTGGAACTACCAGAATGTTCATTTTATGCGTTTGATTTCCATATTCCAGGAACACACTGCACTTGCCAAGAACTGGGATAAAATCCCGATTATATGTCTTTAGTTTAACTGAGCTTTTCAGAAATTCTGGTTTGTTCTTCAATTGGTGATACTTGCTCTCAGGCATCAAATTAGCTTGTGCACCTGTATCAGCTTTGTAAGCAATATTAGTGCCATTTGTAATAGCTTCAATGACCCACTCCTTATCTGTAGCTTTGGTTAAGTCAAGTATTCCAATAAATAATTCTTCTGATTCCTCACTTTCTGACTGGTCAACAATGTGAACCGTTTTTTTAGCTTTACACATCTTTTGAAAGTGATTTCTTTTTCCACATTTTCTGCAGATTTGCCCATAAGCCTGACATTGTCTTATGCCATGCTGCTTTCCACATCTGGTACATAGCCAGTCTGATTCAGGCTGCAATTTTGCTGTTTGTGTGATAAAACTTTTTCCTTTCATTTTATTTTCATAATGTGGATGCATTTGTTTTTCCCCACTGTAACTGCCATTACTGGTGTTGCTGCTGTACTGTGGCAGAGTGTGCACACTTGTTCCTGTGCTGCCTCTGAACTTTGACAAATTTCTACTGCCTTTTCCAGTGTTAAATCTTTCTCTCTGAGCAAGCGTTCTTTAACCCTTATATTTCTGCAGCCCATGACTAACTGGTCTCTGATTAATGAGTTACACATTGGTCCATAATTACATGATTTACTCACTCTTCAGTTTTAAGTCTGTTACATACTCCTCAATAGTCTCTGTTTAATTCTGCATTCTACATCTGAAAAGATACCTTTCATAGGTTTCATTGTGTCTAGGTACACAGTACTGTTCAAATTTGTCTAGAACAACCTGATAAACATCCTTTCTTCATCTGTAAATGTGAAGGTGTTGTATACATCTATTGCTGCTGATCCTGCTACAGTCAGAAAAAGTGCAATCTTTTGTTCATCATCTTGCTCCTGAGCTCCTATAGCTCTAACATATAGCTGGAATCTTTGCTTAAACCTCTGCCATGCATCTTCCATATTACCAGTAATTTTCAATTCTGGTGGAGGATTTAACTTTTCCATCTTAATGTTCTGAATTATGCAGTATTAATATAAAAGTATGTAGTGCTGTTAGAATCAGTCAATTGTACAAGTTATGATGCACTTACTCAGTTCATGAGAAGAAGCTGTAGTCATTCTGCCAGATGGAAGCAGGGAACTCCTTATTCTGACACCTTGTTTTATTATAGTTTATATAAGGAGATCAAGCACAGGTCTTCATAACTGTAAACTTTATTCAGAATGCTATACACACACACACACACACTATGCAAGAGGCACTTCCTGACTCTACCATTATGATATGGTCCATACTAACTGATAATCTCAATATCACACAACAGGATCCCACTGAAGGAGGACAATCCACCTTAGAAGGAATAGCAGGAGTACTTATATGAGAGTGTAACATAAGTCAAACAAGAGTTGCAAGGCTGAGCTGGAGGACAAACAGTTGACATGTAACCTCACTAATCTGAATTTCCTCAACTACTTTCTTAGCCACTAGGTAGGAGCTCTTTTAGAATAGGAAGTTACCAGAATACAGTGGGGCAAAAAAGTATTTAGTCAGCCACCAATTGTTCTCCCACTTAAGAAGATGAGAAAGGCCTGTAATTTTCATCATAAGTATACCTCAACTATGAGAGACAAAATGTGGAAACAAATCCAGACAATCACATTGTCTGATTTGGAAATAATTTATTTGCAAATTATGGTGGAAAATAAGTATTTGGTCAATATCAAAAGTTCATCTCAATACTTTGTTATATATCCTTTGTTGGCAAAGACAGAGGTCAAACATTTTCTGTAAGTCTTCACAAGGTTGTCACACACTGTTGCTGGTATGTTGGCCCATTCCTGCATGCAGATCTCCTCTAGAGCAGTGATGTTTTGGGGCTGTCGCTGGGCAACATGGACTTTCAACTCCCTCCAAAGGTTTTCTATGGGGTTGAGATCTGTAGACTGGCTAGGCCACTCCAGGACCTTGAAATGCTTCTTACGAAGCCACTCCTTCTTTGCCTGGGCGGTGTGTTTGGGATCATTGTCATGCTATAAGACCCAGCCACGTTTCATCTTCAATGCCCTTGCTGATGGAAGGAGGTTTGCACTCAAAATCTCACGATACATGGCCCCATTCAATCTTTCATGTACACGGATCAGTCGTCCTGTTCCCTTTTCAGAGAAACCCCAAAGCATGATGTTGCCACCCCCATGCTTCACAGTAGGTATGGTGTTCTTTGGTTGCACCTCAGCATTCTCTCTCCTCCAAACATGATGAGTTGTGTTTCTACCAAACAGTTCTACTTTGGTTTAATCTGACCATATGACATTCTCCCAATCCGCTTCTGGATCATCCAAATGCTCTCTTGCATACTTCAGACGGGTCCAGACATGTACTGGCTTAAGCAGGGGGACACGTCTGGCACTGCAGTATCTGAGTCCCTGGCGGCGTAGTGTGTTACTGATGGTAGCCTTTGTTACGTTGGTCCCAGCTCTCTGCAAGTCATTCACTAGGTCCCCCGTGTGGTTCTGGGATGTTTGCTCACTGTTCTTGTGATCATTTTGACCCCACGGGGTGAAATCTTGCGTGGAGCCCCAGATTGAGGGAGATTATCAGTGGTCTTGTATGTCTTCCATTTTCTAATTATTGCTCCCACAGTTGATTTCTTCACACCAAGCTGCTTGCCTATTGCAGATTCAGTCTTTCCAGCCTGGTGCAGGTCTATAATTTTGTTTCTGGTGTCCTTCGACAGCTCTTTGGTCTTCACCATAGTGGAGTTTGGAGTGTGACTGTTTGAGGTTGTGGACAGGTGTCTTTTATACTGATAACAAGTTCAAACAGGTGCCATTAATACAGGTAATGAGTGGAGGACAGAGGAGCCTCTTAAAGAAGAAAATACAGGTCTGTGAGAGCCAGAAATCTTGCTTGTTTGTAGGTGACCAAATACTTATTTTCCACCATAATATGCAAATAAGTTATTTCCAAATCAGACGATGTGATTGTCTGGATTTGTTTCCACATTTTGTCTCTCATAGTTGAGGTATACCTATGATGAAAATTACAGGCCTCTCTCATCTTCTTAAGTGGGAGAACTTGCACAATTGGTGGCTGACTAAATACTTTTTTGCCTCACTGTATAAGAGTTAAGAGGAGAAAAAGGAAGTCCAGTGTAGGCCAGCCCAGGAGTAAAAAAACCCAGTGGGAAGCACTGTACAAACACAGCAAGGAACAACTAGGTTAGGAAAAATCCAGGATCGGCAACAATCGGACAAACGCAGTACTAAAAGATCAGGCAAAAGAGCGGTCCAAAAAAGCGTAATCCAGCCAGTCAGTATCTAGCAGTAAACAAAGTCACAACACACCCAGAGCTAAACTCTATAATCGGCAAAAGGGAAGCAGGAAGTGCTGAGTGAATATAAATGGAAAAGAAGCACCTATAGCAGCACTCACTTATAGAGAGTATGGGGAGGTAGGCACCCCTATCATTAAAATATAACTTTTAACGATCAAAAAAATATAAAAATCCATAGGAGATGGATAACACAAACAACATATAGTGTTAAAAACGGCACAGATGGATACCTACAAAAAACAACCCAAAGAGTGATGGTATCACTGGTAGTTAAATACTGGGATGAATATAAGGCCCCCTAATATTATATATGTGCATATATTAGTCTATTAAGACAATAGGGGGTGCCTATATATAGACCCTGAGTTACTGGCCTAATCCTGCATGTGGAACAATTTTCACACAAACGGATATGTAAAACTGTATGAACAATTCAACCACTAAAATAGAGGGGACACAGTCCTAATTACATATAAAGCAAACAGGCCAGAGAGATATACACAGAGACAAACCCAGTATAGTTAGCCTAATCCGCGTGTGGCACAAATTTCACACACACGGACAATACTAATATAAAACTAAAAAATATTTAAGGGAAAAGCCCAAAACAAGTAGTACCAAGTAATTAGTATTATAGTTAGGCTAAATTAACAGATCTATGTGGAACATATTTCACACATAGGGATTGTGTATTGAAGGCAGCGGTCGCCTGATGTACATTTCGCCGTAGCTTTTTCAAAGGCAAACAGGATGTAGGGTTACCTACCCTTATATAGCACATATAGTGGCCAATCAGAATGGGGTATTGTGTACACACGCCTATCTTAGCCTATCCGATAAAGGGATGAACCAATTGGTCCATCCAGTCATGTGAACATGTCACGTGATTACAGAGGATGACATCAGTAATGGCATCAGTGAGGGGGCGTTTATAATGCACGAATCACAGGACATGGGTGTGTTAGCTTACACAGTAAACATTGTCAGAGCTTATTGTGAAATAAATCCCATATTTGGTTATGACATAATAAACCACATAATCCCATTACATGTCATTGATATAGCAGTCATACATGTGTGACTATAGCAAACACCTTATAGCAGTTTTGAACAAATAACACTGGTGTGAAAGTTACTCATATTATATATATATGAAACCATACAGCATAGGTTGCTGCAAATGTTAGTCAGGTATTATGACTGTAATCAACATACATTAAACGTGCGCAAGTATTTATCTGTACATGGGAACATAATGTTATTTAACCAGTGTTTATATATGCATTTAATCAGACATATACAAAAAAGAAGTAGCACAAGATATTGTTGGAGCCCAATATTGTATAGGGTATATGATGTTAGTGATATCTGCAAATTATATATACGCCCAACAGTGTGGTAGTAACATAGGTAGCTTTTCATAGGTAAGCTCCAAAACTATTATTTTCATTCATGCCATTAGGTGTCATAGAATTGAACCAAAATATCCATCGGCTTTCAGCCTGTAATAACATCTGCTTGATATTACCACCCCGTATCACTGTTTTGATAACAAGCAGGATGGTCAGTTTTACTGACGGTTTGGCGTTATGATGCTTAAGAAAATGTCTGGCTACTGTTGTTAAGGTTTTCCCTTTATTGTTATCCTCAGTGCTATTTTTAATGTTGTTAATATGTTCACCCAGCCGGGTGCATACCTCTCTTGTTGTGATCCCCACATAGTATTTATTACAGTCACAGTGTAAACAGTATATAACATTCTTGGTTCTGCAGTTAGCAACATCTGTCAATTTTTTTCATACCTTTTGGGAATGTCTGTATTTCTTTACAGTTATGCATGTATTTACAGAAAGATCAGGACCCACAGCCGTGGGTTCCTGAGAAAGCTGTTTTCTAGTTCGTGCGTGTGAAGTGGCTTCTTACTAATTTGTTGCTAATAGTTGGAGCTCTTTTCCAACTAACTGCCACATATTCCCCAACCACATCTCTCAAGTCCTCATCAGTTCTGAGGATATCAGAATGTTTATTCAAAATATTTGGGATTTCTTTGTGTTTTTCATTATAAGTCGTTATAAACCTAATTTTCTGATAAAAATCAGTGGTTTTGTTTTTGGTTACTAGTAGGTTTTCTCTGTTCATTTGTAGCGCTCTATGGAATGCTTTTTTAATAACCTTACAAGTATACCCTCTGGTTTTAAGTCTGGCTCTTAGTTATTTGGATCGTAAAAAAAAAACGTGTTGAGGTCTGAGCAGTTCCTCCTCAGTCTCAGGAATTCCCCGACAGGTATCGTCTTTTTAGTGTGCCACGAATGGCAACTGCTAAACTCCAATATCGAGTTGGTAGCCGTGGATTTCCTATAGTTATCTGATTTATTTGTCCAGTGCTATCTTTTGTTAATTTAACAGCCAGGAATTTAACTTCATTTGGACTAATATAGTAAGTCAATTTTAAATTTGTCATTAGAGTTCAGAATGTCCAAATACTCTATAAACAATTGTTCGCTGCCTTTCCATAGAATCAGCAGGTCATCTATGTAATGCAGCCATGAAATTACATTATCAGTATATTTCATAAGTTGGTCATTGAATACTATTTCCTGTTTCCACCACCCTAGATAGATGTTAGCGTAGGTGGGGGGCACACGAGGAGCCCATGGCTGTTCCCTGAGTTTGTAAAAAGAATCTGTCATTGAAAACAAAAAAATTGTGTTTCAAGACAAATTCAAGAAGTTTAACAATGAAGTTGTTTCTGTCCTGTTTCTCTTGTGCTTCTATATTAAGAAAGAATTGTACAGCTTCACACCCTTTGTCATGTCTAATAGAGGTATAAAAAGATTCAACGTCACATGTGATTAGTAGTGTGTCTGTTTCAACAATTATATCCTCTAGTTTACTTAGTACATCCATAGTATCCCTTAAGTACGAGGATAAGGTTAATACTATGGATCTGAGACTTAGATCAAGGAATTTATTTGCTGGTTCACATAAGCTCTCTATGCTAGAGACGATTGGGCGTCCTGGTGGTTTGTCTTTGTTTTTATGGATTTTTGGTAATAGATAGAAGGTGGAGATTTTAGCATGTTTAACAGTTAAAAATGTCCATTATTTTTCTGTAATACAACCTTTTAATTTAGCATGGTTAATAAGATTATTGTACTGATTCATAAATACCATAAGGGGATTGGAGAATAATGGTTTATAACAAAGTTTGTCATTAAGCTGTCTCATAGCCTCTTTAATGTACATTTCTTTCTCCCAAATGATGACATAACCCCCCTTGTCCGCTGGTTTCAGCACAACATCACCCCAGCTTTGGATTTCAACTAGGGCTGTCCTTTCCTCCTTAGTTAAGTTGTCAATAGGTGTATTAGCCAAGTTAAGCAGTTCACTTGTTACTACTTTTAAAAAAAAACTCGATAAGAGGATATTTTTGGGGTGGCATAAATTGGAACTTTTTCTTAAGTACCCTGTCCAAATTTCGATCAGTATAGTTAACTGTAGCACTCTCGGTTTCTTCTAAGAGATCATATAGTATATTGAGTGTTTGTTGGTCAGTACAGTAAGTGTCCTACTGTTTACAGTACATTTTTTTCAGAGTTAATTTATGACAAAATAGATTTAAGTCCTTTATTAGAGAGAACTGATCAAGGCTAGGGGTAGGGGAAAAAGATAGTCCTTTAGAGAGAACACGAATATGATTTGGTGATAGTTCTCTCTTAGAAAGATTAATTATCTGTATGTTCTCATTACTCAAGTTTACCATCTTGGTCTCCGGGACCAGTCCTCCAATCCCCTGTGCTGGTTGTTGGACCTGTAGCCCCACATCGTTCTGTCCCCCTCCTTGTCCTTCTCCTGTTTGTCTGTTTATAGGTGCTTTTTTGGTTACCGTATTTCTGTCTAAAAAAAGAAGCCTGCTGTGTGCTATCTGAGGTACCAGTTGTTTCGCCGTTACTATCCTCTATGGCTGAGGAATCATTGTCAGAGGTGTTGCAAGGTTTAGTAGATGGTGTAGGGTTTGTTGGTCTGTGTATGTCATCCCAAGTAAACACTCTACCCTTTTCAAAATCCTTAATGTCTCTCTTTATTTTAGCACATTTAGTTTGTATAATTTCGGCTTCTTTTTTGCTGCCTAACATTTGCAGAAATCTATGCTGTATGGTTTCATATATATAATATGAGTAACTTTCACACCAGTGTTATTTGTTCAAAACTGCTATAAGGTGTTTGCCATAGCCACACATGCGTGACTGATACTAACATTAATGACATGTAATGGGATTATTTGGTTTATTATGTGATAACCAAATATGGGAATAATTTCACAATAAGCTCTGACAATGTTTACTGAGTAATCTAACACACCCATGTCCTTTGATTCGTGCATTATAAACGCCCCCTCACTGATGTCATTATTGATGTCATCCTCTGTAATCACATGACGTTCACAAGACTGGATGGACCAATTGGTTCAACTCTTTATCGGAAAGGCTAAGATAGGGGTGTGTACACAATACCCCATTCTGATTGGCCACTATATGCTATTTAAGGGTAGGTAACCCTACATCCTGTTCGCCTTTAAAAAAGCTATGGCGAAATGTACATCAGGTGACCGCTGACTTCAATACACAATCCCTATGTGTGAAATATGTTCCACATAGATCTTTTAACTTAACTATAATACTAATTACTTGGTACTACTTGTTTTGGGCTTTCCCCTTAAATATTATTTAGTGTTATATTAGTATTGTCTGTGTGTGTGACCAATCGGCCGTCAATCAACCCGATCGTACTCGATCGGGTTGAATTGTGGCGATGTCTGTCCGCCTGATCAGAGCAGACGGACAGGGTTATGGAGCAGCGGTCTTTAGACAGCTGCTTCATAACTGCTGTTTCTGGCGAGCCTGTAGGCTCGCCAAAAACACAGGCCCTCAAGCTCCATTTGGAGCTTGATAAATGAGCCTCTTTATGTTGTTTGTGTTATCTGTCTCCTACGGATTTTTATATTTTTTTGATCATTATTAAAAGTTATATTTTAATGATAGGGGTGCCTACCTCCCTATACTCTCTATAAGCGAGTGCTGCTATAGGTGCTTCTTTTCCATTTATATTAACTCATTACTTTTGGCACTCAGCAACAAAGCAATTTGATGATAAAAGTAAATTGTAAAGTTGTTTAAAATTGCATGCCCTTTCTGAATCATAAAGTTTACTTTTGACTAGACTGTCTCTTTAAATAGGCTGACTGGGATTGCTAATTACTAGCAGCTGCAGACCGGTGGAACTAGAGAAGCCAAAAAACACAAGTTAGATATAACAAAACCCAGTCAACTGCCTAGCACCTCAGCGGCCCTGGTTCACCTGTGGACATTACATGGTCACAGAGAAAGGGCATGACAACAGAAGCCAGTTTGCAAGGCATACATATGTTTAGAGGAATTAAATAATCTGTACACCTCCTTTCTAACGGGTCTGATAAACCTCCAGAAGGGACAGTCTGCACTTTGGTCTCATAATCAGGTTGATAATAAAGTATCAAATAAATGTGAATTAACAGAGATATATATTAAAGAGTAAATGCCACTGGTTCTAGTATTGAGACACGATACAACAGTATCAAGTAAGATTGCTATGAATAAGCCATATGGGTTCCAAACATTAGTCAAAAAAAATATCTTTAAAAAAATTATCATTAATTATGTAAATAATCCCCCCTCGCTCCTGGAGTAGAGCACTCTTACCACCTCCTGAAACATGTGGCAATGGGAGCAGAAAGAGAAGCATCCGAAGCAAGGGAATGGCTGCTAACGAGTGAGGAAGAAGGGAAGGGCACTATTCTGTAGCTCATCAGGAAGAATCTTTAACGCTTGTGCTGCCAGACCGTGACCGCACTGCGCTGTCAGAGCGACAAAATTAAGTGATAATAGCCCTGATGCACTGCCCCACAGCTGCACTTAAGACTAAATATATAGTACAGTGAATACACCAAAAATAACCCCAGATAACATGAAAATAACATAAAAATGTATAGCAGCCTAACTTGTCTCATACAAGTATCTGAAGTGAAATACATACTGACATGCATGACCATTGTATGGCCCCACAGGACTCTGCATCTGTGTTACCTGATTAATGTCCTCTGGCTAAGATATACATTAAGTATATGTACCTACAGATAGCCTATGGGCTGTGTCAGTGAAGGTACTTACCTGACAGGGCACCCACTCAACTGTGCTTCCCCAGCAGATAATTACAGCAATAGAGAGCCCATCCAGTACTGTAATAAACAGCAGATGATTTACTTTGTGAATGCAAAACCATGGCCAAACAGGAGGAGGCTGAAGGACCAGTCCAAACGACACCTGGGGCAGGCTTGTGATAAAAGGCTTCCATAGGAGGATTGCATTACACAGACAAATACTCTCCTATAACCCTCTCTTCAAAGTTTCACCTTATGAGGGGAACAATGGGAATCAAAGACCTCACTTTCTAAAAAGAATCTTGAGCACCTCAATTCTTCACCTTCTCCTGGAGAGGCAAAGAAAAAACTGTGAGGTACGAGGAATAATAAACTAAAAAACAAAATGCAGGTTCTAGGAAAAATATTACATATTAAAATATGTTCTCTCTCATTCAAGATGGTCTCTTTTTATATATTTCCAAGGTGCACAACTAGTCAGAGGCCACTTTAAATAAGCAGTACAGCCCTATACCCAGCCAATGCAGCTTCTGATTGGCTGCACTCAGCTAACCTGAGCTCACATTATCAGGGTACCATTTAGAATAGTTATAATATAAAAATTAGACTTACTTTGGGTGGGGACTGGCTGGATTTCATCATGTTTATAGTCTGCAAAAATATATATAAAACATTCTTATTCAGTGGTTCTATGAGTTCATTGATTGCATAAAAAATTTGAAAACTTTGCCAAAATATTATATTATGTAACCATCATTATAGCCTACATCTGAAGGTAATATATAAAACATACAGGAATCCATTCCAATTAAGAAGTTTCCATTGCATATTATATTGATTGGTAGAATTCATATTAATTGGAATAATTATGATAAAAAAAAAAAACACGCAAGTTGCTATAAGTTTTCATGTGCAAATTCAAACTATATTGGAATAGGGGCCATAGTGAGGTATCTTATATGCTCTACTTTATTTTTGTGGTCTGCCAGCATTGTCTGTGTGTTTGCCCAGTGATCACAATCCCAAAATGCTTCAGCGGTAAATACCTTAAAGCTTGAAATCATTACATCCTGAAAATAACACAAAATTTGTTATCTACATCATTAATCACTCAATTTGAAAATCGAAACATCAATTATGAACGACGAAGTGATGTTAATAAGTGACAAGTGCAATTAACCTGTTGTGTTCCAAAACCATAGACAAATGTGTGTATGTCTCTTTAACCCTTTAAGTGCACGTGGTTGTCATTCACACAATGTACTGTATATAGCACAGATGATGAAAACATGTGGCTTTCAGAGCTCATTGCACCCCCCCACTCTTACTCCGTCCCCCTTGGTGGTCTAGGGCTACGGCATTGTCCGGAGAAGCCGTTGACGTCACTAAGCCCCAGACAGCCCCCAAAATGTGTAAGAAAGGACAATAGGGCTTAAAGGGACATGAAAACCAAAATTTGTCTTATATGATTTAGGTAGGATATACAATTTTAAACAACTATTATCAAATATGTTTCATTCTATTGGTATCGTTTGTTGAAGGAGCAGCAATGCACTACTGGTTTTTAACTGAACACATGGGTGAGCCAATGACAAACGGTATATATTTATATGCAGTCATCAATCAGCAGCTAGAACCTAGGTTCTTTCTTGCTCCTGCGCTTTCCTATATAAACCTTTCAGCAATGGATAATAAGAGAAGGAAGCAAATTAAATAAGAGAAGTAAATTGTAAAGATGTTTAAAATTGTATTCTCTATCTAAATCACGAATGTCTAATTATGACTTTACTGTCCCTTTGAGGAGGCTGATATTCAAAATCCTCAATCTCAGCTCTCCTAACCCCTAGAAAAGCGAGTGCCTGCTCTTTTAAGCAGTGTGTGTCTTAGCAGTTAACATTTAAACACATTTTGTTTGTAAACAAATAATAAAAAAAATAAACTCAGCACATATATACCTTATACTAGGCCATCAAAAAGATCTAGAGATCCGGACAACCCCTTATTGTAAAACTCCTAAGCCCCTAAAAGTTATACGGCTAGATTTAGAGTTTTATCGGTAACGACCCGCGTATCTAACGCAGGCTTTTTTCCCCCCCCACACCTTTTAAATATCGCTGGTATTTAGAGTTCACAGAAGGGCTGCGTTAGGCTCCAAAAAGGGAGCGTAGAGCATATTTACCGCCATTGCAACTCTCAATACCAGCGGTGCTTACGGACGTGGCCAGCTTCAAAAACGTGCTCGTGCACGATTCCCCCATAGAAAACAATGGGGCAGTTTGAGCTGAAAAAAAACCTAACACCTGCAAAAAAGCAGCGTTCAGCTCCTAACGCAGCCCCATTGTTTCCTATGGGGAAACAGTTTCTAAGTCTGCACCTAACACTCTAACATGTACCCCGAGTCTAAACACCCCTAACCTTACACTTATTAACCCCTAATCTGCCGCCCCCGCTATCGCTGACCCCTGCATATATTTTTTAACCCCTAATCTGCTGCCCCTAACACCGCCGACCCCTATATTATATTTATTAACCCCTAATCTGCCCCCCACAACGTCGCCCCCAGCTACCTACAATAATTAACCCCTAATCTGCCAACCGGACCTCACCGCTACTATAATAAATGTATTAACCCCTAATCCTCCTCACTAACCCTTTAATAAATAGTATTAACCCCTAATCTGCCCTCCCTAACATCGCTGACACCTAACTTCAAGTATTAACCCCTAATCTGCTGACTGGACCTCACCGCTACTCTAATAAATGTATTAACCCCTAAAGCTAAGTCTAACCCTAACACCCCCTCTAAATTAAATATAATTTAAATCTAACTAAATAAATTAACTCTTATTAAATAAATTATTCCTATTTAAAGCTAAATACTTACCTGTAAAATAAACCCTAATATAGCTACAATATAAATTATAATTATATTGTAGCTATTTTAGGAATAATATTTAATTTACAGGTAACTTTGTATTTATTTTAACCAGGTACAATAGCTATTAAATAGTTAAGAACTATTTAATAGCTACCTAGTTAAAATAATTAAAAAATTACCTGTAAAATAAATCCTAACCTAAGTTACAATTAAACCTAACACTACACTATCAATAAATTAATTAAATAAAATACCTACAATTATCTACAATTAAATCTAACACTACACTATCAATAAATTAATTAAATAAAATACCTACAAATAAATACAAATAAATAAACTAACTAAAGTACAAAAAATAAAAAAAGCTAAGTTACAAAAAATAAAATAATTACAAACATAATAAAAATATTACAACAATTTTAAGCTAATTACACGTACTCTAAGCCCCCTAATAAAATAACAAAGCTCCCCAAAATAAAAAAATGCCCTACCCTATACTAAAATTAAAATAGAAAAGATCTTTTACCTTACCAGCCCTTAAAAGGGCCTTTTGCGGGGCATGCCCAAAAGAATTCAGCTCTTTTGCCTGTAAAAAAACATAATTTATGCTTACCTGATAAATTTATTTCTCTTGTAGTGTATCCAGTCCACGGATCATCCATTACTTGTGGGATATTCTCCTTCCCAACAGGAAGTTGCAAGTGGATCACCCACAGCAGAGCTGCTATATAGCTCCTCCCCTCACTGCCATATCCAGTCATTCGACCGAAACAAGCCGAGAAAGGAGAAACCATAGGGTGCAGTGGTGACTGTAGTTTAATTAAAATTTAGACCTGCCTGAAAAGGACAGGGCGGGGCCGTGGACTGGATACACTACAAGAGAAATAAATTTATCAGGTAAGCATAAATTATGTTTTCTCTTGTTAAGTGTATCCAGTCCACGGATCATCCATTACTTGTGGGATACCAATACCAAAGCTAAAGTACACAGATGATGGGAGGGACAAGGCAGGAACTTAAACGGAAGGAACCACTGCCTGTAGAATCTTTCTCCCAAAAACAGCCTCCGAAGAAGCAAAAGTATCAAATTTGTAAAATTTGTAAAAAGTATGAAGGGAAGACCAAGTTGCAGCCTTGCAAATCTGTTCAACAGAGGCCCTCATTTTTTAAAGGCCCAGGTGGAAGCCACAGCTCTATTAGAATGAGCTGTAATCCTTTCAGGAGGCTGCTGTCCAACAGTCTCATAGGCTAAACGGATTATACTCCGAAGCCAAAAAGAAAGAGAGGTTGCCGAGGCCTTCTGACCTCTCCTCTGTCCAGAGTAAACAACAAACAGGTTAGATGTTTGGCGAAAATCTTTAGTAGCCTGTAAGTAAAACTTCAAGGCACGGACTACGTCTAGATTATGCAAAAGACGTTCCTTCTTTGAAGAAGGATTAGGACATAATGATGGAACAACAATCTCTTGATTGATATTCTTGTTAGAAACCACTTTAGGTAAAAACCCAGGTTTTGTACGCAGAATAACTTTATCTGAATGAAAGATCAGATAAGGAGAATTACAATGTAAGGCAGATAACTCCGAGACTCTTCGAGCCGAGGAAATAGCCATCAGAAAAAGAACTTTCCATGAAAGAAGTTTGATATCAATAGAATGAAGGGGTTCAAACAGAACCCCTTGAAGAACTTTAAGAACCAAGTTTAAGCTCCATGGAGGAGCAACAGGTTTAAACATAGGCTTAATTCTAACTAAAGCCTGACAAAATGCCTGAACGTCTGGAACTTCTGTCAGACGCTTGTGTAAAAGAATAGACAGAGCAGAAATCTGTCCCTTTAAAGAACTAGCTGATAATCCTTTGTCCAAACCCTCTTGGAGGAAGGACAATATCCTAGGAATCCTAACCCTACTCCATGAGTAATTCTTGGATTCACACCAATGAAGATATTTACGCCATATCTTGTGGTAAATTTTCCTGGTGACAGGCTTTCGTGCCTGTATTAAGGTATCAATTACTGACTCGGAGAAGCCACGCTTTGATAGGATCAAGCGTTCAATCTCCATGCAGTCAGTCTCAGAGAAAGTAGATTCGGATGATTGAAAGGACCTTGTATTAGAAGGTCTTGTCTCAGAGGCAGAGTCCATGGTGGAAAGGATGACATGTCCACTAGGTCTGCATACCAGGTCCTGCGTGGCCACGCAGGCGCTATCAATATCACCGATGCTCTTTCCTGTTTGATTTTGGCAATCAGACGAGGGAGCAGAGGAAATGGTGGAAACACATAAGCCAGGTTGAAGAACCAAGGAGCTGCTAGAGCATCTATCAGTGCCGCTTCTGGGTCCCTGGACCTGGATCCGTATCAAGGAAGCTTGGCGTTCTGGCGAGACGCCATGAGATCCAATTCTGGTTTGCCCCAACGGAGAACCAATTGAGCAAACACCTCCGGATGGAGTTCCCATTCCCCCGGATGAAAAGTCTGACGACTTAGAAAATCCGCCTCCCAGTTCTCTACACCTGGGATATGGATCGCTGACAGGTGGCAAGAGTGAGTCTCTGCCCAGCGAATTATCTTGGAGACTTCTGACATCGCTAGGGAACTTCTGGTTCCCCCTTGATGGTTGATGTAAGCCACAGTCGTGATGTTGTCCGACTGAAATCTGATGAACCTCAGGGTTGCTAGCTGAGGCCAAGCCAGAAGAGCATTGAATATTGCTCTTAACTCCAGAATATTTATTGGGAGGAGTTTCTCCTCCTGAGTCCATGAACCCTGAGCCTTCAGGGAGTTCCAGACTGCACCCCAACCTAGAAGGCTGGCATCTGTTGTTACAATTGTCCAATCTGGTCTGCGAAAGGTCATACCCTTGGACAGATGGGCCCGAGATAACCACCAGAGAAGAGAATCTCTGGTTTCTTGATCCAGATTTAGTAGAGGGGACAAATCTGTGTAATCCCCATTCCACTGACTGAGCATGCATAATTGCAGCGGTCTGAGATGCAGGCGCGCGAATGGCACTATGTCCATCGCCGCTACCATTAAGCCGATTACTTCCATGCACTGAGCCACCGTGGGGCGCGGAATGGAGTGAAGAACACGGCAAGCATTTAGAAGTTTTGATAACCTGGACTCCGTCAGGTAAATTTTCATTTCTACAGAATCTATTAGAGTCCCTAGGAAGGAAACCCTTGTGAGAGGAGATAGAGAACTCTTTTCTTCGTTCACTTTCCACCCATGCGACCTCAGGAATGCCAGAACTATCTCTGTATGAGATTTGGCAATTTGAAAGCTTGACGCCTGTATCAGGATATCGTCCAGGTAAGGAGCCACCGCTATGCCTCGCGGTCTTCGCCAGAAGTGAGCCCAGAACCTTTGTAAAAATTCTTGGGGCTGTAGCCAACCCGAATGGAAGAGCTACAAATTGGTAATGCCTGTCTAGAAAGGCAAACCTCAGGAACTGATGATGATTCTTGTGAATCGGAATGTGAAGGTAGGCATCCTTTAAGTCCACTGTGGTCATGTACTGACCCTCTTGGATCATGGGTAAAATAGTTAGAATAGTTTCCATCTTGAATGACGGAACTCTGAGGAATTTTTTTAGGATCTTTAAATCCAAAATTGGTCTGAAGGTTCCCTCATTTTTGGGAACCACAAACAGATTTGAATAAAACCCCTGTCCTTGTTCCGTCCGCAGAACTGGATGGATCACTCCCATTACAAGGAGATCTTGTACGCAGCTTAGGAATGCCTCTTTCTTTATCTGGTTTGCAGATAATCTTGAAAGGTGAAATCTCCCTTGTGGAGGAGAAGCTTTGAAGTCCAGAAGATATCCCTGAGATATGATCTCCAACGCCCAGGGATCCTGAACATCTCTTGCCCACGCCTGGGTGAAGAGAGAGAGAGTCTGCCCCCTACTAGATCCGTTGTCGGATAGGGGGCCGCTCCTTCATGCTGTCTTAGAGGCAGCAGCAGGCTTTCTGGCATGCTTGCCCTTGTTCCAGGACTGGTTAGGTTTCCAGGCCTGCTTGGATTGAGCAAAAGTTCCCTCTTGTTTTGAAGCAGAGGAAGTTGATGCTGCACCTGCCTTGAAATTTCGAAAGGCACGAAAATTAGACTGTTTGGCCTTTGATTTGGCCCTGTCCTGAGGAAGGGTATGACCCTTACCTCCAGTAATGTCAGCAATAATTTCTTTCAAACCAGGCCCGAATAAGGTCTGCCCCTTGAAAGGAATGTTGAGTAATTTAGACTTTGAAGTCACATCAGCTGACCAGGATTTGAGCCATAGCGCCCTACGCGACTGGATGGCGAATCCGGAATTCTTAGCCCTTAGTTTAGTCAAATGAACAATGGCATCAGAAACAAATGAGTTAGCTAGCTTAAGAGTTCTAAGCTTGTCAACAATTTCAGTCAATGGAGCTGTATGGATGGCCTCTTACAGGGCCTCAAACCAGAATGCCGCCGCAGCAGTGACAGGCGCAATGCATGCAAGGGGCTGTAAAATAAAACCTTGTTGAATAAACATTTTCTTAAGGTAACCCTCTAATTTTTTTATCCATTGGATCTGAAAAAAGCACAACTGTCCTCAACCGGGATAGTGGTACGCTTTGCTAAAGTAGAAACTGCTCCCTCCACCTTAGGGACAGTCTGCCATAAGTCCCGTGTAGTGGCATCTATTGGAAACATTTTTCTAAATATAGGAGGTGGGGAAAAGGGCACACCGGGCCTATCACACTCATTACTAATAATTTCTGTAAGCCTTTTAGGTATTGGAAAAACATCAGTACTCACCGGCACTGCATAGTATTTATCCAGCCTACTCAATTTCTCTGGCACTGCAATTGTGTCACAGTCATTCAGAGCAGCTAATACCTCCCCAAGCAATACACGGAGGTTCTCAAGCTTAAATTTAAATTAGAAATCTCTGAATCAGGTCTCCCCGATTCAGAGACGTCACCCACAGACTGAAGCTCTCCGTCCTCAGGTTCTGCATATTGTGACGCAGTATCAGACATGGCTCTTACAGCATCTACGCGCTCTGTATCTCGTCTAACCCCAGAGCTATCACGCTTGCCTCTCAATTCAGGCAATCTGGATAATACCTCTGACAGGGTATTATTCATGATTGCAGCCATGTCCTGCAAAGTAATCGCTATGGGCGTCCCCTGATGTACTTGGCGCCATATTAGCGTGCGTCCCTTGAGCGGGAGGCGAAGGGTCCGACACGTGGGGAGAGTTAGTTGCATAACTTCCCCCTCGACAGACCCCTCTGGTGACAATTCTTTTATAGATAAAGACTGATCTTTACTGTTTAAGGTGAAATCAATACATTTAGTACACATTCTCCTATGGGGCTCCACCATGGCTTTTAAACATAATGAACAAGTATCCTCTGTTTCAGACATGTTTGTACAGACTAGCAATGAGACTAGCAAGCTTGGAAAACACTTTAAAGCAAGTTAACAAGCAATATAAAAAACGTTACTGTGCCTTTAAGAGAAACAAATTTTGACAAAATTTGAAATAACAGTGAAAAACGGCAGTTACACTAACAAAATTTTTACAGTGTATGTAACAAGTCAGCAGAGCATTGCACCCACTTGCAAATGGATGATTAACCCCTTAATAACAAAAACAGAATAATAAATGACAAAAACGTTTTTTAAACACAGTCACAACAACTGCCACAGTCTACTGTGATTGTTACCCTCCTCAAACACGACTTTGAAGCCTTTTGAGCCCTTCAGAGATGTCCTGGATCATGCAGGAAGAAGCTGAATGTCTCTGTCAGTATTTTTAGCTGCACAGAAAAGCACTAAAATAGTCCCTTCCCACTCATATTGCAACAGTGGAAAGCCTCAGGAACTGTTTCTAGGCAAAAATCAAACCAGCCATTTTGAAAAAAACTAGGCCCCAATAAGTTTTGTCACCAAACATATATAAAAACGATTAACATGCCAGCAAACGTTTTTATATTACACTTTTATAAGAGTATGTATCTCTATTAATAAGCCTGATACCAAGTCGCTATCACTGCATTTAAGGCTTTACTTACATTAATCCGGTATCAGCAGCATTTTCTAGCAAACTTCCATCCCTAGAAAAATATTAACTGCACATACCGTATTGCAGGAAAACCCTGCACGCCATTCCCTCTCTGAAGTTACCTCACTCCTCAGAATATGTGAGAACAGCAATGGATCTTAGTTACTTCTGCTAAGATCATAGAAATCACAGGCAGATTCTTCTTCTAATGCTGCCTGAGATAAACACAGTACATTCCGGTACCATTTAAAAAATAACAAACTTTTGATTGAAGTTAAAAAACTAACTATAATACACCACTCTCCTCTTACTATGTCCATCTTTGTTGAGAGTTGCAAGAGAATGACTGGATATGGCAGTGAGGGGAGGAGCTATATAGCAGCTCTGCTGTGGGTGATCCTCTTGCAACTTCCTGTTGGGAAGGAGAATATCCCACAAGTAATGGATGATCCGTGGACTGGATACACTTAACAAGAGAAAAAAACATACAATACCCCCCCCCCCCAACATTACAACCCACCACCCACATACCCCTAATCTAACCCAAACTCCCCTTAAATCAACTTAACACTAAGCCCCTGAAGATCTTCCTACCTTATCTTCACCACACCGGGTATCACCGATCCGTCCAGGCTCCGAAATCTTCATCCAAGCCCAAGCGGGGGCTGGAGATCCATCATCCGGCTGAAGTCTTCTATCAAGCGGCAAGAAGAAGTCCAGAAGAGGCTCCAAAGTCTTCATCCTATCCGGGCAGAAGAGGAGATCCGGACCTGCAACCATCTTCATCCAAGCGGCATCTTCTATCTTCATCCGATGACGAGCGGCTCCATCTTGAAGACCTCCGGCACGGATCCATCCTCTTCTTCCGACGTCCTAAGTCCGAATGAAGGTTCCTTTAAATGACGTCATCCAAGATGGCGTCCCTCGAATTCCGATTGGCTGATAGGATTCTATCAGCCAATTGGAATTAAGGTAGGAAAAATCTGATTGGCTGATGGAATCAGCCAATCAGATTCAAGTTAAATCCGATTGGCTGATCCAATCAGCCAATCAGATTGAGCTCGCATTCTATTGGCTGATCGGAACAGCCAATAGAATGCGAGCTCAATCTGATTGGCTGATTCAATCAGCCAATCAGATTTTCCCTACCTTAATTCCGATTGGCTGATAGAATCCTATCAGCCCAGCGGAATTGGAGGGACGCCATCTTGGATGACGTCATTTAAAGGAACCTTCATTTGGACTTAGGACATCGGAAGAAGAGGATGGATCTCCTCCGGATCTCCTCTTCTGCCCGGATAGGATGAAGACTTTGGAGCCTCTTCTGGACTTCTTCTTGCCGCTTGATAGAAGACTTCAGCCGGATGATGGTTCTCCAGCCCCCGCTTGGGCTTGGATGAAGATTTCGGAGCCTCCTCTGGACGGATCGGTGATACCTGGCGTGGTGAAGATAAGGTAGGAAGATCTTCAGGGGCTTAGTGTTAGGTTTATTTAAGGGGGGGTTTGGGTTAGATTAGGGGTATGTGGGTTGTGGGTTGTAATGTTGGGGGGGTATTGTGTTTATTTTTACAGGCAAAAGAGCTGAATTCTTTGGGGCATGCCCTGCAAAAGGCCCTTTTAAGGGCTGGTAAGGTAAAAGACCTTTTCTATTTTTAATTTTAGAATAGGGTAGGGCATTTTTTTATTTTGGGGGGGCTTTGTTATTTTATTAGGGGGCTTAGAGTAGGTGTAATTAGCTTAATATTGTTGTAATATTTTTATTATGTTTGTAATTAATTTTTTTGTAACTTAGCTTTTTTTATTTTTGTACTTTAGTTAGTTTATTTAATTGTATTTATTTGTAGGTATTTCATGTAATTAATTTATTGATAGTGTAGTGTTAGATTTAATTGTAGGTATTTTATTTAATTAATATATTGATAGTGTAGTGTTAGGTTTAATTGTAACTTAGATTAGGATTTATTTTACAGGTAATTTTGTAATTATTTTAACTAGGTAGCTATTAAATAGTTCTTAACTATTTAATAGCTATTGTACCTGGTTAAAATAAATACAAAGTTGCCTGTAAAATAAATATAAATCCTAAAATAGCTACAATATAATTATTATTTATATTGTAGCTATATTAGGGTTTATTTTACAGGTAAGTATTTAGTTTTAAATAGGAATAATTTATTTAATAAGAGTTAATTTATTTCGTTAGATTTAAATTATATTTAACTTAGGGGGGTGTTAGTGTTAGGGTTAGACTTAGCTTTAGGGGTTAATACATTTATTAGAGTAGCGGTGAGGTTCCGGTCGGCAGATTAGGGGTTAATACTTGAAGTTAGGTGTCGGCGATGTTAGGGAGGCAGATTAGGGGTTAATACTATTTATTATAGGGTTATTGAGGCGGGAGAGTGAGACGGATTAGGTGTTAATAACTTTATTATAGTAGCGGTGAGGTCCGGTCGGCAGATTAGGGGTTAATAATTGTAGTAAGGTAGCAGCGACATTGTGGGGGGCAGATTAGGGGTTAATAAATATAATATAGGGGTCGGCGGTGTTAGGGGCAGCAGATTAGGGGTACATAGGGATAACGTAGGTTGCAGCGGTGTGGCGGTCGGCAGATTAGGGGTTTAAAAATTTTTATTAGAGTGGCGGCGATGTGGTGGGGGCCTCGGTTTACGGGTACATAGGTAGTTTATGGGTGTTAGTGTACTTTAGAGCACAGTAGTTAGGAGCTTTATGAACCGGCGTTAGCCCATAAAGCTCTTAACTCCTGACTTTTTTCTGCGGCTGGAGTTTTGTCATTAGATTTCTAGCGCTCACTTCAGCCAAGACTCTAAATACCGGCGTTAGAAAGATCCCATTGAAAAGATAGGATACGCAATTGACGTAGGGGGATCTGCAGTATGGAAAAGTCGCGGCTGCAAAGTGAGCGTTAGACCCTTACCTACAAGACTCTAAATACCAGCGGTAGACCAAAACGCCAAACTCTAAATCTAGCCGATAGATTGTAATCAACCTCTTAGACAGTAATTTATATTGCTGTACTTTCACAGGAACTGTATTTTAGCTGATGAATATTTACAGCACATGATAATATAATATTATAGCAAAGCATTAAAGGGACATGAAACCCAAAATTTTTCTTTCATGGTTCAGATAGAGAATACAATTTTAAACAACTTTCCAATTAACTTCTATTATTTAATTTGCTTCCTTCTTATGTTATCCTTTGCTGATATGTTTATCCATGCAAGCTCAGGAGCAGCACAGGACCTAGGTTCTAGCTGTTGATTGGTGGCTGCATATATATGTCGATTGTGATTGGCTCACACATGTGTTCAGTTAGAAGCCATTAGTACATTGCTGCTCCTTCAACAAATTATACAAAGAGAATGAAACAAATTAGATAATAGAAGTAAATTAGAAAGTTGTTTAAAATTATATTCTCTATCTGAATCATGAAAGAAAAAAATTGGGTTTCATGTCCCTTTAAGCATTGTTCCCACACTAATTATCTACCTCTTTCTGAACTATGTTATTAATTTGTAGAAGTATAGCAGTTCTGTGTTATGTGTTAAGTAACGTATCTATTTAAGTAAATTCTGGGAAAATAATTAGAAAATAAGTAGTGCATTGCAAAAACAATCCGCATACAAAATAAGGCCTAGATTTGGAGTTTTGTCGGTAAAGACCCGCGTAGCTAACGCCGGCTTTTTTCTGGCCAAACCATAAAAATAACTCTGGTATTGAGAGTCCACATAAAGGCTGCGTTAGGCTCCAAAAAAGGAGCGTAGAGCATATTTAACGCAGCTTCAACTCTCGATACCAGAGTTGCTTACGCAAGCGGCCAGCCTCAAAAACGTGCTCGTGCACGATTCTCCCATAGAAAACAATGGGGCTGTTTGAGCTGAAAAAAAAACCTAACACCTGCCAAAAAAGCCGCGTTCAGCTCCTAACGCAGCCCCATTGTTTGCTATGCGGAAACACTTCCTACGTCTGCACCTAACACTCTAACATGTACCCCGAGTCTAAACACCCCTAACCTTACACTTATTAACCCCTAATCTTCCGCCCCCGCTATCGCTGACCCCTGCATATTATTATTAACCTAATCTGCCGCTCCGTAAACCGCCGCTACTTACATCATCCCTATGTACCCCTAATCTGCTGCCCTAACATCGCCGACCCCTATATTATATTTATTAACCCCTAATCTGCCCCCCACAATGTCGCCTCCACCTGCCTACACTTATTAACCCCTAATCTGCCGACCGGACCTGAGCGCTACTATAATAAAGTTATTAACCCCTAATCCGCCTCACTAACCCTATAATAAATAGTATTAACCCCTAATCTGCCCTCCCTAACATCGCCGACACCTAACTTCAATTATTAACCCCTAATCTGCCGACTGGAGCTCACTGCTATTCTAATAAATGTATTAACCCCTAAAGCTAAGTCTAACCCTAACACTAACACCCCCCTAAGTTAAATATAATTTACATCTAACGAAATTAATTATCTCTTATTAAATAAATTATTCCTATTTAAAGCTAAATACTTACCTGTAAAATAAATCCTAATATAGCTACAATATAAATTATAATTATATTATAGCTATTTTAGGATTAATATTTATTTGACAGACAACTTTGTAATTATTTTAACCAGGTACAATAGCTATTAAATAGTTAATAACTATTTAATAGCTACCTAGTTAAAATAATTACAAAATTACCTGTAAAATAAATCCTAACCTAAGTTACAATTAAACCTAACACCATACTATCATTAAATTAATTAAATAAAATACCTACAATTACCTACAATTAAACCTAACACTACACTATCAATAAATAAATTAAATACAATTCCTACAAATAACTACAATGAAATAAACTAACTAAAGTACAAAAAATAAAAAAGAACTAAGTTACAAAAAATAAAAAATATTTACAAACATAAGAAAAATATTACAACAATTTTAAACTTAATTACACCTACTCTAAGCCCCCTAATAAAATAACAAAGACCCCCAAATAAAAAAATGCCCTTCCCTATTCTAAATTACTAAAGTTCAAAGCTCTTTTACCTTACCAGCCCTGAACAGGGCCCTTTGCGGGGCATGCCCCAAGAAGTTCAGCTCTTTTGCCTGTAAAAAAGAAAACATACAATACCCCCCCCAACATTACAACCCACCACCCACATACCCCTAATCTAACCCAAACCCCCCTTAAATAAACCTAACACTAAGCCCCTGAAGATCTTCCTACCTTATCTTCACCATACCAGGTTCACCGATCCGTCCTGAAGAGCTCCTCAGATGTCCTGATCCAAGCCCAAGCGGGGGGGCTGAAGAGGTCCATGATCCGGCTGAAGTCTTCATCCAAACGGGAGCTGAAGAGGTCCATGATCCGGATGAAGTCTTCATCCAAGCGGGAGCTGAAGAGGTCCATGATCTGGATGAAGTCTTCTATCAACGGCATCTTCAAACTTCTTTCTTCGGGAGCCATCATCTTCCATCCGATGCGGAACATCCTCTTCTCCCGACGCCTACTAGCCGAATGACGGTTCCTTCAAGGGACGTCATCCAAGATGGCGTCCCTCGAATTCCGATTGGCTGATAGGATTCTATCAGCCAATCGGAATTAAGGTAGGAATATTCTGATTGGCTGATGGAATCAGCCAATCAGAATCAAGTTCAATCCGATTGGCTGATCCAATCAGCCAATCAGATTGAGCTTGCATTCTATTGAGCTTGCATTCTATTTTACCAGGCAAAAGAGCTGAACTTCTTGGGGCATGCCCCGCAAAGGGCCCTGTTCAGGGCTGGTAAGGTAAAAGAGCTTTGAACTTTAGTAATTTAGAATAGGGTAGGGCATTTTTTATTTTGGGGGGGTCTTTGTTATTTTATTAGGGGGCTTAGAGTAGGTGTAATTAGTTTAAAATTGTTGTAATATTTTTATTATGTTTGTAAATATTTTTTTATTTTTTGTACTTTAGTTAGTTTATTTCATTGTAGTTATTGTAGGAATTGTATTTAATTTATTTATTGATAGTGTAGTGTTAGGTTTAATTGTAGGTAATTGTAGGTATTTTATTTAATTAATTTAATGATAGTATAGTGTTAGGTTTAATTGTAACTTAGGTTAGGATTTATTTTACAGGTAATTTTGTAATTATTTTAACCAGGTACAATAGCTATTAAATAGTTAAGAACTATTTAATAGCTATTGTACCTGGTTAAAATAATTACAAAGTTGCCTGTAAAATAAATATTAATCCTAAAATAGCTACAATGTAATTATAATTTATATTGTAGCTATATTAGGATTTATTTTACAGGTAAGTATTTATCTTTAAATAGGAATAATTTATTTAATAAGAGTTAATTAATTTTGTTAGATTAAAATTATATTTAACTTAGGGGGGTGTTAGTGTTAGGGTTTAGACTTAGCTTTAGGGGTTAATACATTTATTAGAATAGCGGTGAGCTCCGGTCGGCAGATTAGGGGTTAATAAGTGTAGGCAGGTGGAGGCGACGTTGTGGGGGGCAGATTAGGGGTTAATAAATATAATATAGGGGTTGGCGGTGTTAGGGGCAGCAGATTAGGGGTACATAAGGATAACGTAGGTGGCGGCGCTTTGCGGTCGGCAGATTAGGGGTTAATTATTGTAGGTAGCTGGCTGCGACGTTGTGGGGGGCAGATTAGGGGTTAATAAATATAATATAGGGGTCGGCGGTGTTAGGGGCAGCAGATTAGGGGTACATAAGGATAACGTAGGTGGCGGCGCTTTGCGGGTCGGTAGATTAGGGGTTATAAGTGTAGGTAGGTGGAGGCGACATTGTGGGGGGCAGGTTAGGGGTTAATAAATATAATACAGGGGTCGGCGGTGTTAGGGGCAACAGATTAGGGGTACATAAGTATAACGTAGGTGGCGGTCGGCAGATTAGGGGTTAAAAAAATTTAATCGAGTGGCGGCGATGTGGGGGGACCTCGGTTTAGGGGTACATAGGTAGTTTATGGGTGTTTAGTGTACTTTAGAGCACAGTAGTTAAGAGCTTTATAAACCGGCGTTAGCCCAGAAAGCTCTTAACTACTGACTTTTTTCCTGCGGCTGGAGTTTTGTCGTTAGATGTCTAACGCTCACTTCAGACACGACTCTAAATACCGGAGTTAGAAAGATCCCATTGAAAAGATAGGATACGCAATTTACGTAAGGGGATCTGCGGTATGGAAAAGTCGCGGCTGAAAAGTGAGCGTTAGACCCTATTTTGAGTGACTCCAAATACCGGAGTTAGCCTAAAACCAGCGTTAGGAGCCTCTAACGCTGGTTTTCACGGCTACCGCCAAACTCCAAATCTAGGCCTAAATGCCTTAAATGCTTTTTAAATTTTGTTAGCACAATTTGCACTGTTTTACAGTCCAGGGACATACTCCTTGAAAGCCTTCTCAGTTTATCTCCTTTGTTGAGTCCAATTAGGGATAGACAATGTGCAGCTTATACACCAATCAATTAGTCTGTATTATGTTGTTAGGTAAGTTTTTTGGAACCTACAAAATTGATTCCAACCTCTATGGGGAGAGTACAAAAAAAGTATTTTTTTTATAATTAAACAATCATTGTCTTGGAATTCAATTTTGAGGTTGTCCTTTTAACACGTGTCATATACTGTGTAAAAACAACACTCATATGCTTATACATAAGTATATATTTTGGTTACTTAAAGGTACATTATACTCAACAGTTCATTCCCCATAAAGACATGGGGCGAGATTACATATGCAGCGTAAATTTCAATGCAACTGCTGTAACTCGCGTCGCCTTTAAGTTCACCTCGCACATTGGGTGAATCACATAAACCGTGCCGGCAGATCATATACTGCCGTAAGTCAGATAAACTGGGGAGGTTCAGAAATGTTTGTAAATACACATTTCTGGAGTCGCCAGTGACTTACAGCAGTATATAAACTGCCGGCACCTAAGTTTAAAAAAAAAAAAAAATACCCGTAAAAATCTAACCCATCTAAAAAAAAAAAACTGGCACGTCAAAACCCCTATATCTGCTATCCCCCCACATCGCAACTACTAATAAAGTATTAACCCCTAAACCGCCAACCTCCAACATTGCAATCTAATTTAATACACTATTAATCCCTAATCCACCAACCCACCACAACACTAAGAACCTAATTACACTATTAAAATGAATGTCAATTTTGATGCTAAAGTGCCCGGTTTTTAAAAATTCGATTAAAAACAGGGACATCAAAATTTACATTTCACTCGTGTTGTGAAATAAAACTTACCTTTTAAACTTGACAGCTGCTCCAGCTTCCTTCACCCATTGCAAAGCCTCTTCCTGGGTCTAAAATGAGGAATCCGGCTTCCTCCAATCACGCCGTTGAATCAGACACTGATTCCCCCGGGGGGGAAGCCGTGATTGGAGGATGACCTATCCATCATTTCTGACATCAGAAATGGCTTGCAACAACCGGAGGAAGCTGGAGCTGCTGTCAAGCTAACGGCTAGATTACGAGTTGTGCGTTAAGGTAAAAAAGCAGCGTTAAGAGGTCCTAACGCTGCTTTTTTACGCCCGCTGCTATTATGAGTCTTGCAGGTATAGGTGTACCGCACACTTATTTGGCCTTACCGCAAAACGACTTACGTAAACTTCGTGAAGTCTTTTTTCTATGGGACTTCCATAGCGCCGGTATTACGAGTCTGTTCTGGGAGGCCAAAAAGTGAGCGGTACACCCTCTACCTTCAAGATCCGTAACGCATTTAAAAGTCAGTAGTTAAGAGTTTTATGGTACAACGCCGTAACATAAAAACTCATAACTAAAGTGCTAAAAAGTACACTAACACCCATAAACTACCTATTAACCCCTAAACTGAGGCCCTCCCGCATCGCAAACACTAAAATAAAAATTTTAACCCCTAATCTGCCACTCCGGACACCGCCGCAACCTACATTATATTTATGAACCCCTAATCTGCTGCCCCCAACATCACCGACACAGACATTATATTTATTAACCCCTAATCTGCCGCCCCCAATGTCGCCGCAACCTACCTACACTTATTAACCCCTAATCTGCCGCCCCCCAACGTCGCCGCCACTATAATAAACATATTAACCCCTAAACCGCCACACTCCTGCCGCACAAACATTAGTTTAATATTATTAACCCCTAATCTGCCGTCCCTAACATCGCCGCCACCTACCTACATTTATTAACCCCTAATCTGCCGCCCCCAACGTCACCGCCACTATACTAAATGTATTAACCCCTAAACCTAAGTCTAACCCTAAACCTAACACTCCCTAACTTAAATATAATTACAATAAATAAAAATTCCTATGATTAACTAAATTATTCCTATTCCTATAAACGTAAGAACTAAGAGGGCGATCTTCAGAGCTGTTTCTTTCATCCATTGAACAAAGTTTTATGTTCTAGCTCCCTTGTTGTCTTGGTAAGCATATTCACTCAGACTGCATAATAATATTGCTTGTAAAATACCTCTTATATGTGCTCGATTGGGTATCTATATATAGATATGCAAGCAATACTGTTTTAGCTAAATTGTGGAGGGTTGACTGCAGTGACGTGCAGTGAGGTCAGAGGCTGGTGAGGCACTGGCTACATTGGAAGCCCGAGAAACACATATATGAACCTAATAGAGGTAGCTTAAAGGGATACTAAACCCATTTTTGTTTTCTTTCTGTGATTAGTTTGGGATATTCACTTATTATTTGTTTATATTTAACTATAAAACTGATTATAAACACTGCTGCTAGATGGCAAAAGACATGTGCACGCTCCTGAGCACACCTAGGATTATTCTTTAACAAAGGACAGAAAGAAAATGATCAAATTTGCTTCACTCTGTCGGTATCCAATGCACTACTGAGAGCTAGCTGCTAACTAGTGACTGCATGATTTTTGTCATTGGCACACCTCATCTGTTCAGCTAGCTCCAGTAGTGCATTGCTGATTCTTTAACAAAGGATATCTGGAGAATGAAGCTGATTTGATATTTGAAGTAGTACAGCTAATCAGAGGAGATATGCAACTGGTCATTTATTAGTCAGGGGTATAAAGAGGAACAGTAGGGAAGCATGCATGATTGTTAAAGGGATACTAAACCCAAATTGTTTCTTTAATGAATCAGATACAGCATGGAATTTTCAGCAACTTTCTAATTTACTCCTATTAATTTTTCTTCATTTTCTTGCTATCTTGATTTAAAAAGCAATAATGTAAAGCTTAGGAGCAGGCCCATCTTTGGTTCAAAACCTGGGTTATGCTTGCTTATTGGTGACTAAATGTAGACACCAATAAGCAAGCGCTATCCAGGGTTCTGAACCTAAATTGGGCCAGCTTCTAAGCTTTACATTCCTACTTTTTAAATAAAGATACATATTTTTCTGCAGGTCACTTTAAAATTAAATTAAGTCGTAAAATTAGGCAGTTACACTAAAGCAGTTTCTCAACCATAGTCCTCAAGTACCCTAAACAGGCCAGGATTTAATTATTGCTGAAGCAGTGCACAGGAGAAATAATCAGCTTATGGATGAAAGCAGGTTAGTAACCATGGTGTTACTGATCAGCTGATCATTTCACTTGTGCACTAGTTCAACTATAATAAAAACTGTCCTGTTGGGGGTACTTGAGGAGCGCTGTTGAGAAACACTGCACTAAAGCACCAGCTCATCTAGTACCATACCTAAAGGAGCTAGATACATTACTAATACCAGTGGAAAGTGCAACATCTGCCCTTACACAAAAATGGCATCAAACCTGTTACCCTTCAACTTGAAATAATTCCTTCAAATAATAAAGTGGGATCTTAAGGCTTTATTACAGATGTAAAGTTTTCTGGAAAATTAGTGCATCTAGGCCAATAACCCTACAATCATTACAGTGCTCAGCAATGTTCCCTCTAGCTAAAATAGTTAAATGTAGTATTTAGTACAACAGTAGTGGGAGTAATATGTAAAAGACAAAAATGCATTTAGCTGTGTGGGTCGGCAGATTATTCATTTTAGATTGTAAGCTCTTTTTAAAGCAGGATACTCATTATAGCTCTCCGGTATAAAATGAACCAGAAGAACAGTTGAACTATTGTTTGCCTTTTTTTTAAATGTGGGTACATGATATGATTTTTATTTAAGCTGCAACTCCTACATATATACATGCTGGCATTTCCTGCAATTGTTAAGAATATATACAGTTTGTGAGTGAGAGTGTGTGTATATATATATATATATATATTATATATATATATATATACATACATACACACACACAGTATATATTCTTAACAATTGCAGGAAATATCATCATGTATGTACATCTTACAGATAAGTGTAAAAATACAGCTTTGTACCATTTTTAATTTATTGAACCTTTTTTATAAAGTAAATTTTCTTGCAATTTGAGGAAGAGACAGAAAGATGATATGGTGGGCTCTAATATCATGATCCTCTACACTTACAAACATCACACTGCACCCTAATATACATTTATTAAAGGTAATAAGCATATATATGTGTATATTTAACTTACAAAGTTATAATGTCCACTGCCATCCTGTGAGTAGAATTACATAGTCCATTTCCTAAGCTCCATGCAATGTGTATAAAAACAACAGGCTGCCAGACATCATACAAATAACACCCCTCTGCTTGTGTTCACTAGGGAGGGAGAGGTTCTGGCAATGGTTGCTATGGCAACTTTTGAAGTATCCTGAAGAACTTATAGCGTTCTTGTGAGTGAAATAATTTATGATATTTGTGTTTCACTTAAATCCTCTTAATGTGCACAAAATGCATTCTCTTCTCTTATCTGCATCTCTCCTTTGACCTCTCTGCTACGGATAATACTTTTTATCTTGTACACTAAACACACACACTCCCCTTGCCTCCTCTCACTGTGTTATGTGCGCTCTTGCAGCTGTCAGCATTTTGCCAGCACACAGTGCAGTGAGAGGAGGCAAGGGGAGTGTGTAGCAGATAAAAAGTATAATCCGTAGTAGAGAGGTCAGATGAGAGATGCAGATAGAAGAGAGTGTGTTTTGTGCCCATTAAGAGAATCAAAGTGAAACACAAGTATCATCAATTATTTCATTCATTGAAGCTCCAAGCAGACACGCAGACAGTGATTATGCAATGCTGAGTACTGAGAGGATGGAGGCAAGGGGAGTGTGACTGTAACAAGTTCAATTTTAAAAGTATTACCGTAGCAGCCTGTTGTCAGAGGAGAGATGTAGATTGTGTCCCCCAGTCTGTGTGATGCCACATGACAACCTTCTACTCAGTGCTGCCTGAGCAGTGAGCACTGGCTGTCAAAAACCCCTGTGCCAGCAGCAGCACTTGTAAAAGTTGAATATGATCCGATTCCGGATCTCTACCATACAAATGGGGCCACTGTAACTGACATGGGAGCACTGCTCTGGGCTGTTTGCTTTACCTCAAAGGCCATAAAAAAGGAGGGGGAGCTGGAACAGGACACGCGCCATCACACTCACACAGGTCTCTGCTCTCTCGGCTTGAATCTTGATTTCCTTCCCGCCAGTCCTACTGAACGCCTCTAAGTCACATGATGTGACTGACTGAGCAGTGAACACTCTGCACCGTCACACTCTGGCAGACTGGTAGTGCTCATTGGCTCCCGAGTCCCGAGGCTGCTTTGGATAGCAGCCTCTATTGGGAGCGTAAGGGCCGCGAAGAGCGACACCACTAGGTGGTGCTGGCTCTCGCAGCTCATACAAGCATCCATGTTGTGCAATGGAGGGCAGCTGAACAGCTCACTGCCTCTCCAGTCTCCTTTATTGTACAACATGGATGGATCGCTACATGGCGGCAGACGTGGGGGGGGGGTACCTTGGGGGGCGGGGCCTTACACTCGAAAAAAAACAACAACACATTTTTATTTATTTTTTTAATATTATTAAAACTATTATTAAAAAACTCTTTTTTCACACTTATGGCAGGGTAGGCACTGGCCTCCCCTGCCTCCTATGACAGCACGTCACTGGTTGACTGTATAGATTATTTTGAATTTGAAAATGTATTATAGTTTTTTAATTCTTATTATATTTGTGAACCATATGTCTTAATGAATTCTACACATAAAGGAGTGCCCTCTCTCTCAGGTAGATTCTGAGTTTTGCATTTGTGTTTTAACGATGAAAAATGGCCATTTCAGAACTGGAACCGAGACATAAAAGAAAAAGGAAAATGGAGACGTTAAGGAGATTAGCCTTACACCCAAACGACTTAACCAGCTTGCCATCCAGCATCTAAGGCCTCGGTTCCCTCGGCCCACTAGGACTGGGATCCTCTAACATCGCCAAAACATGTCTTAAAAGGACACAAAGACGTGCCAGCCTATAATGGAAGGCAAAATCAATGAAAGACCCCGGCCCTGAGGTTGTGGCCCCTGAAGCCTCAGAGGCCAACGTTTTCCCAGGAGGCTGAACTGAATCAGGCAATCCCACGCCTGATGGGCCCTGGTTAACAGAACACGGACAATATCTTAAATATATTTCACTTGGGAGATATAAATGAGCCAGCGCCATAGAAAGGGCCATGCGGAACCGCGCTGTAAACTCTGGAGGAAACAAGCCACCCTCCGGAGAAGGAGTAAAGGCCATAGGGACACCTGCTTGTATAACCAAAAAAGGGTCTGGGGCACGTGGTTTACGAGACATGCAAACCTCAGAGGTGGATGGCTCAATGCACTCTAAGCTCCCTGATTCAGGAGAAGAGAGTACTCTAGAACGGCAATGGGAACATAACTAATGGGCATTGATAACCCGGGCCATTTCATATTCATCACAAGACGCATTCTTCATATCAGAGACATCTGTGTCTAAAATATCAGAATCCTCCATAATCTGGGATTACAAAAATGACAAACACTAACTTATGTTCCGTAAAAGCCATGAGCCTAAATATTGCTACACATTAGCAGATAGAACCATATAACAAACATGATTAATGTCCCCCCTGTTCAATAACCCCCCTCAGGAGATATTAACCCATGATTCCTTATTAAGATAAAAGGAGTCCCACTGGGACCCTACCTTGATTTGTTAACATTAAATTCACATATTAAAATAAAATTAAACAGTCTTACCGGAATCTATGCAGCGGAACAGGAACACGGCCCTTCAAGTGTGACAGATAGTAGCCTCACTTCTGACATGGACTTGAGTGAATAAAGGAAGGTAGTGAAACTTGTCAATGCTGATTGCTAAGGAGCTGTTAATCTGAGTGGGGATGGTTTCGCAGAAAGACTCTCCCTGCATCTCCGGACTCTAACCTTCATCCATACTCTCACTGAGAGGCTGACAGGATTACTTAAAACTCCAGTCCCATTTCAAAGAGTACTACCCTCCATAAGAGACTTAACTCGAACTTCTGACACTTCTTTGCCAACCTCCTGTGACCAAAGGCAAAGAATGACTGGGGGATGAGGGAAGTGGGGGAGGTATTTGAAGCCTTTGGCCGGGGGTGTCTTTGCCTCCTCCTGGCGGCAGTTTCTGAATTCCCAAAAGTAATGAATGCAGCTGTGAACTCTTCCAATTTAAGAAGAAAAAACCCACCCAAAAAAGTTTAAAAAATTCTAACACTAACCCCCGAAGATCCACTTACAGTTTCTGAAGTCCAGACATCCAGGCGGCGAGAAGTCTTCATCCAGGCGGCGAGGTCTTGATCTATCCAGGCAGTGTCTTCTATCTTCATCCAGGTGGTATCTTCTATCTTTATCCCGGCGGCGTCTTCTATCTTCATCTCGGCGGTGCGGAGCGGGTCCATTCTGAAGACATCTGGCGTGGAGCATCCTCTTCATACGGTCGCTAGTGTATACTGAATCTTCAATGTAGGTAACCTTTTCAAAATTGGCGTCCATTGCATTCCTTATTGCTGATTTGATTTTGGAAAATCAAATCAGCCAATAGGATGAGAGCTAGTGAAATCCTATTGGCTGTTCAAAACAGCCAATAGGATGAGAGCTTCTGAAATTCTATTGGCTGATGTGAACAGTGCTTCGCTGGGATGAAGATAGAAGATGCCGCCGGGATGAAGATAGAAGATGCCGCCTGGATGAAGATAGAAGACGCCGCCTGGATGGATGAAGACCTCGCCGCCTGGATGAAGACTTCTCGCCACCTGGATGTCTGGACTTCAGAAACTGTAAGTGGATCTTCGGGGGTTAATGTTTTTTTTAATCTTTTTGGGTGGGTTTTTTTTTAGTTTAGGGTTTGGGATTTTCTTAAAAGAGGCTGAATGCCCTTTTCAGGGCAAGCAAAAGGGCTAAATACCCTTTTGAGGGGCAATGGGTAACTAAGGTTTTTGTTAGAGTTAGGTTTATTATTTTGGGGGGTTGGTTGGGTGGTGGGTTTTACTGTTGGGGGGTCTTTGTGTTTTTTTTACAGGTAAAAGGCCTTTTTAAGGGCTATTGGTAGTTTATTGTAGGCTAGGTTTTTTTAAAATTTTGGGTGGGCTTTTTTGCTTTTATAGGGCTATTAGATTAGGTTTAATTCTTTTTTATTTTTGATAATTTCGTTTGTTATTTTTTGTAATTTAGTATTTTTTTATTTTTTGTAATTAGATACTTTGTACTTTTTATAGTAGTGTTAGGATTTTTTTAATGTGTATTTTAGTTTTCTTAAATTTTTTCCCCATAGACATCAATGGGGGCTGCATTACGGAGCTTTTCATTCCGCGATCATAGGTGTTTTTTTCTAACACTCTCTCCCTATTGATGTCTATGGGGAAAGTGTGCACGAGCACGTCAAAACAGCGCTTGGATTTTGTGCGGTATGGAACTTATTGCCACCATATCGCACACACAAGGCGGCTGTTTGAAAACTTGTAATGGCAGCGCAATGGAGGGTGAAATAACGCAACTTTTGCTGCGTTCGTTTCGCACCCCATTGCGCCCATAATTTGTAATCTACCTATCTGTTTGTTATGTCTTAACAGATTGTTGTTGGTTGTGACACAGTTTGTTTTGAGAGTTACAAGCTGCGCCTTTTGTTATATATCGCCTTTCTTTTGCATTAAATTGACAGCTGCTGTAAATAATCCAAAAATACTTTTGGACTGGTGATCTATTATTAATTTTAGAGAAGAGATTTTTATAAAAAACAATTTTTTCCTGGATTTACTAAGTAGCACTATTCTGTAATATTGCAAACACGAAGAAACCTAATTCTCTCTGTGCGAATAATGCCAAAATCCTCTGAAACTAAAACTCAAGAAAGAGGAAGGCGCTAAAAACCTATTCTTTTCCCAGATTAAAAATGATGGTGCATGATGTCTAAGTTTAAATCCCAGATGTATTTGTAGTATAATGATTAGAACAATATTGCAATTTAAACAATATTATGTATCTTTTGATTAAGTCAAAAGTATATATCTCTGTACAGTGATATATTATTCTTGCTAGTAGCAAGTAACTGGGGTTTTTACAACTTAGTATAGTCTTGTCAGTGTCTACACAAGATATAAGTTGTCGCCCAGAAAGATAATATAACTGCTAGATACGTGGCTTATGGCAATATGTTATCTTTCTATGTGGCTTACTAGGGAAGAATCTTAAGGACCTCTGTGATCCTTAGCCCATCCAGCCTTTATATTCTTTTGTCAGCAGCAGTATAAGAACACTGCCTAACACTCTCTCCCTATTGATGTCTATGGGGAAAGTGTGCACGAGCACGTCAAAACAGCGCTTGGATTTTGTGCGGTATGGAACTTATTGCCACCATATCGCACACACAAGGCGGCTGTTTGAAAACTTGTAATGGCAGCGCAATGGAGGGTGAGAATAACGCAACTTTTGCTGCGTTCGTTTCGCACCCCATTGCGCCCATAATTTGTAATCTACCTATCTGTTTGTTATGTCTTAACAGATTGATGTTGGTTGTGACACAGTTTATTTTGAGAGTTACAAGCTGCGCCTTTTGTTATATATAGCCTTTCTTTTGCATTAAATTGACAGCTGCTGTAAATAATCCAAAAATACTTTTGGACTGGTGATCTATTTATTAATTTTAGAGAAGAGATTTTTATAAAAAACAATTTTTTCCTGGATTTACTAAGTAAGCACTATTCTGTAATATTGCAAAAACACGAAGAACCTAATTCTCTCTGTGCGAATAATGCCAAAATCCTCTGAAACTAAAACTCAAGAAAGAGGAAGGCACTAAAAACCTATTCTTTTCCCAGATTAAAAATGATGGTGCATGATGTCTAAGTTTAAATCCCAGATGTATTTGTAGTATAATGATTAGAACAATATTGCAATTTAAACAATATTATGTATCTTTTGATTAAGCCAAAAGTATATATCTCTGTACAGTGATATATTATTCTTGCTAGTAGCAAGTAACTGGGGTTTTTACAACTTAGTATAGTCTTGTCAGTGTCTACACAAGATATAAGTTGTCGCCCAGAAAGATAATATAACTGCTAGATACGTGGCTTATGGCAATATGTTATCTTTCTATGTGGCTTACTAGGGAAGAATCTTAAGGACCTCTATGATCCTTAGCCCATCCAGCCTTTATATTCTTTTGTCAGCAGCAGTATAAGAACACTGCCTAAGTTCATCAACAACTTCTACGTGTTTAAGCCCTTTGGGAAAAGAATAACTATTCTGTAGTATTATTAGATCTGTTACAATTCAGTGAATAATCTCTAATGCACAAATACATATTGCTCAATGGTCCTGAAAATAAAGAAGAAGAAAAAAAAGAAAATTTATGCTTACCTGATAAATTTATTTCTTTTTTGACACGAGTCCACGGATCATCTTAATTACTATTCGGAATACCACTCCTGCCCTGCAGGAGGCGGCAAAGAGCACCACAGCAAAGCTGTTAAATATCACCTCCCTTCCCTCCCAACTCAGTCATTCGACCGAAGTAAGGAGAGAAAGGAAGTAACAAGGTGCAGAGGATGTCTGAAGTTTATAATAACCAACAACCTGTCTTTGAAAAACAGGACGGGCCGTGGACTCATCGTGTTCAAAAAATAAATAAATTTATCAGGTAAGCATAAATTTTCTTTTCTTTTCTAATGACTCCGATGAGTCCACAGATCATCTTAAACATTACTATTGGGAATCAATACCCAAGCTAGAGTACACAGATTATATGGGAGGGACAAGACAGGGAACCTAAACGGAAGGTAGAGATCCCTTGTCTCCTGATCCAGCTGTAATCGCGGAGACAGATCCGCATAAACTCCGTTCCACTGCCTGTGCATGATTAACTGCAGACGTCTGAGGTGGAAACGGGCGAACCGAATGATGTCCATTGCGGCTACCATCAGCCCAAATACCTCCATGCACTGAGCCACAGATCGCCAAGGAGAGGAATGAAGTGCTAGGCAAGAATCGAAAATCTTTGATTTCCTGACTCCTGTCCGAAAAATTTTCATTAATGAGGAGTCTATTAGGCTTCTCAAGAAAACTACCTTTGTAGTTGGAATCTATCTGAGATCGCAGGAAAGATAACATTTCCGCGTGTGATCTTGCTTTTGAAAGTAAGGTGCCTGAACTAGAATATCGTCCAGATAAGTTGCCACTGCAATGCCTCGCAATCGGAGCACCGCAGCAGGGATCCCAGAACCTTTGAGAAAATTCTGGGAGCTGTGGCAAGACCGAATGGATGAGCCACGAGCTGGAAGTGTTTTTCTAGAAATGCAAACCTTAGAAATATGTGAAGGTCCATCTTGAAGGACATCACTCTGAGAAACTTGTTTAGATTTTTGTGATCTAAAATTGATCTGAAGGGTCCCTCCTTCTTGAGAACCATGAACAGATTTGAATAAAACCCCAGACCCCTTTCCTGCATCGGAACAGGAACAAACACTCCCAGGTCGGAGAGGTTCTTGTATCAAGTGTAAAAATACCTCTCCTTTTGCCTAGCCTACAGAAAATCTTGAAGGCCAAAACCTGACCCTGAAAGAAAAAGGGTCTGGAACTCTAGTTTGTACCCTTGGAACACAAAGCCCATGGATCTAGAACATCTTAAACCCAAGCCTTTGTTACTCAATATTAGGCTTGTTGGATTGCTTTCACCCTTCCCAAGACTGGACGGCCTCCAGGAAAACTTGGACTGATCCTACTTGGTGGAGGAAGAATTTTCTTTGAAATCTCTAAAGGAACGAAATTTACTCTGACGTCCTTTATGTTTATTTCTCTTATCCTGAGGGAAATTTTTTTCTCCTGTAAGGTTAGAAACTGTCTCAATCAAAACAGGCCCCAAACAAGGACTCTCCCTTGTAAGAATCGCCAAAAGTTTGGACTTAGATGACACATCCGCAGATCAATATTTTAACCATAAGGTTCTGCAGACCAATATGGCAAAACCTGAAATCTTAGCTCCCAGTTTAGTAACCTGAAAGGAAGCTCTATAATAAAAGACATAGCCAACTGAAGGACCTTTATCCTATCCTGTAATAGATTCCGAGGGAAGTGTCTGTCTGAATAGAATCAGACAACGCATTCAGAATGCTGCAGCACTAAAGATAGTAGCAACACACACCTCAGGAATAGTGGCTTTCTTGGCTATCATGGGAATTGCCCCTTTGGGTACCGTCTGTCAATATTACTTGATAGTGAGAAACATATTATAACTATAGGGAATGGAGAAAAAAAGGATACTCTCTCTCATTCCTTAGTAATAATCGCTGTAGCCCTATCTGGTACAAGAAAAACTTCCGCCATGGAGGGCACAGAGTTGTCCAGGGTAGCTAAAAACTCCTTAAGTAGTAAACGGAGGTACTCTACCTTAAATCTGAAGAATACAACTTCAGCATCAGAGGAAGGAATTACACTGAATGAGTCTGAAATCTTACCCTCAGGATACCGAAATATCCTACTCTTCAAGCTTATGAGAGGGAATGTTCGGGATAGATATAGTCATGACAGAAACCCTACACACTGATTTTTTTACATTTCCTCTAGCGCTCTTCCTTTAGCAAGGGAATTGTGAGGAAAGGCATGGCCTAAAAAAGTTTTGGGGACACCTGAAGAGAAAAATTGCGTCATAATTTGAACATTGTTCAACTAGCAATATTGGCTCAAAACCTATAAATTTTGTGTTCTCTCAAATCTGAGGGAAATAAAAGGGCTGGTGGACTATATAATAATTTAAATCAAATGATAATATATATCTGTAATCTATAACAGAAAAAGAGAAAAGAGTTTCTAAAAAAATTTACACAAAAAATAACATTACTGTTTCTTTAATTTGCTAAAAAGAAACTGCTTTATTTCTGTGCAAACAAAAACAGAACAGTTACTGTTTCTTTAAATGTTAAAAAGAAACTGCTTTATATCTGCGCAAACAAAAATGGAACAGAATTTATTAACTGAACTAAAAACACTTTTTACTAACGATACTGTCTTTAATACACATCACACAGCTTAAATACTTCAACTATAGCTGTTAAGTCTGACCCCTTGTCGGATTACGGAACATAATTGAGTTATGGAAACCGGAACCAAAATATCCGGTTGAGGTTGATGATAATGTAAAAACCCCCATAAACTGTTTCACTAACAAAAACGGCAAGTAAGGATTCCTCTCACTCTGTATCACAATTGAGAGAAGTATGTGCGTAGCACCTAAAACTACCGCCACACAAGTCCCGCCCATTGTGGGTGTGTTCACACTACCTAAACATGTTAGCCGACATTTTAAGAGAAAAACTCTCTAATAAAAACTGACAGAGTATCACCACAATGAGCCTAATCTCCTCAATCCCCAGTGCCTGCCAGAGCTGCACTATATGATCCCTTTATGATACATTAGGAATATTATTAGTTCCAGGAAAAAAATAAGTGTCATCCTTTTTTCCTAGGAAATAAAAGTGCCCAACCTTTTTCTGAGTCTTTGCACTTCTAGTCCCAGAAAAAATAAAGTCAGCACTTACCTTATAAATCTGCCAGGCATCAAGGCAGCACACCAGGCTTGAGAGGTACTTTCCCCCACATAGACCTGTGGAACAATAGATAAGACTGAGTTTGTCATCTTACTAAGACTTTCAGGATTAGGGCAGCATAAATGTATGGGAGGCGCAGTGTGAATTATGTCCCACAAGTTCCCATTGCTCTAAAGCCACCACTGCTCTACTGAAGAGACTGATATGGACTATGGCTACACCCCAGGACAAAGCAGCACAATCCTGTACTATTTTTTCTTTTTTTAAATAATAAACTCTTGATTGAAGATCTTTTTCTAACACCTAATTTACCACCTCCTTGCACTTAACGTAGGTAAAGAGAATGACTGGGTTGTGAGGGAAGGGAGGTGATATTTAACAGCTTTGCTGTGGTGCTCTTTGCCGCCTCCTACAGGGCAGGAGTGGTATTCCCAATAGTAATTAAGATGATCCGTGGACTCATTGTGTCATTAAAAATAAATACTGCTTACTTAAAAAGATTGACTACCCCTATTTTAAAGCAATACATACCTTTATGGGTTTTACATATAAATCCTCTCCTTTCATTACAGTTAGTAGGCAGCCAGGCACCATCACTTAATCTTAATGAAACGCACCGGTCACCAATATGATCCTTTTCTAGGTCATTTGTAATCCAGTTAGAATAATCTACTAAAGTCCCATCCAACCACACTGTGGTACCTACAGCAGGAAAATGATATTATTGTCATTTATTTGAAGAGAACAAACAGATTCTGTTTTTTAAATTATACATTTTGCAACCTTTTGAAAAAAATACAGGAGGGAAGCCAAACTTATGAAACAGAATGGTACTGGTAAATAAACTTCCTGCATCTGGGTCTTCTGATGTAAATCTAACTTTCTCTAATTCTTACTAGTATAGTATTTAATGTCCCTGCTAGTGTGCCTAACACACATTGGTCCAGATTACAAGTAGCCTGCTATTTAGTGCTTTCGCTTGAATGCAAACACGGCCAAAAGTAAACTTTTAAGCGAATGAAATCCGACATGTGCAAACTTCAGAACTTCAGATATTGCAACCACGCTAACTTCTTCTCCCCAAAGACTTCAATGGAGCATGTTATTAAAAAAAAGCCTATCATTTATTTAATGTGCTCTAAATCGACCCTGTTTGACCAAGTGCGCTTAACCCGACGTGAGTTACTTATAATTTACATTCCAATGTGCTTCACATAGAAGAAAATGCTATTTTTATTTTTAAATTTATATTTCTATATATATATGATGATTTTTTTTGTTTATATGTGTATACAGGTTATTATATATATATATATATATATATATATATATATATATATATATATATATATATATATATCTATATATATATATACATATATATATATATGTATATTATATATATACACCAACATACTCATATTTAGAACTATATATATATATATATATATATATATATATATTTAGATAGATAGATTGATTGATAGCTAGACAGAAAGATTGATAGATATAATATAGGTCTTTCCATTCAAACACCTTGTGATATACCATATACTTTTTAACCCTTATAAAATATTCAAATACAAATTTACAAGAATATTTTTTATTTGATAGTGTATATATGAGTGTAACACATTATTTTAATGTATTTATGTTATGTTTAGTGCAACTTTTATTTTAGCACTAACCCTTTACGTGAGGTCTTCACTTGCGCTAACCCAATGAGCGCAAATTTAAATTACACTCAGCGGTTAGGGTAGTGCACCACTTGTAATCTAGCCCATAGAAGACTTTTGAAATTACACTAAAATAACCTTTATTACTGAGAAACCATTAAATTGAAACATAAGAATAAAGACTGAATGTCCATCTTCATAGAGAGAGGCATAATCATCTGCACACCCTCATCAAACTCTAGGGAGATGGCATTCATAAATACTAAAAACAAAGAAAACTAAATTTAAGCTTACCTAAAGCTTCTTTCATGGTTGTGAAAGACCACAAGCCATTAATCCTGTGATCCAACTCCTGGCCACTAGGAGGAGGCAAAGATTCCAAAAGCTCTAAGAGCATTTAATCCCTTCCACTTCTCTGGTACTCTAGTCTGACGTATAGCCAAGAAAGGAGAAGTAGAAATGTAGAAAAGGACAAAGTAGGGAAAATTAGATCCAAACTAGAACTGCTACCAGAAAAAAAAAAGGAAAATAGGCGGGTTTCGTGGACTCTCACCACCATGAAAGAAAGGAATGTATCAGTTAAAGGGACTGTAAACAATCATACTTCTTACATACTAATTAAATTTATAATTGTATATATATTATATATATATTACTGTGCAGAGTGTAAGCGCTACAGAAGCGAATCAAACCAAATTATTATCTTTGCCGTTTTTTTCCTCCTCTGTCCGCCCATGCAGCTTGAGTCAAATCTTTCCCAAAGTCAGTGCTGCAGGGCAGTTACGTCACACTCCACACTTCCTCTGCCCATCTCTTTACCCAGAGCGTGCATTCTTAGTTAGTATATATATATATATATATATATATACAGTATATATATATATATATATATATATATATATATATATATCAATATATCAATATCAGCAAATAACTATCCTATGGAACAATCTATAAAAATTTTATGCATTCAATGTTATGATCTCTGTGTTATATTTCTTTGTAAATATTCAGGCAAAGATGTTTGAAGGGGGAAATAGATTTAATAATACAATAACTTTTTTAAAAAAAAGATTACATTATAAATTAAAATTTAGTACTGTTGCTCGTTCGTCTGTAGGAGTGACTCACCGCTCTTTCAGAAACACAGAATCGCAATGCACTGCGAAGCATTGCGATTCTGTATAGAGAACAAGTAGGATTGCAGTGCGCATGCGCACGTCAAGAGGGAACGCGCGCTGTGAAGATAGGAGAAGACGGACATTCGATCGGCTGTTGGCTGCAGGGGCTATGACGGTAAGTATAGAAAAAAAAGTTTTTTTAGCAAGGCGGACAGAAAAGGCTATTTCGGCAGAAGATATTATAAGTGTGTTTAACGCTTCCACTGCGCTTTTTCTCTGCATAACAATAATAAATGCAATATTAGTTTATAATTGGATAATACATGAATTTAATTAAACAAGGTTTACAGTCCCTTTACGCATACTTGCAAATGTATTTTGACTATCCCACCTCCAAGTAAACCTTAGTAATCAGGAGATTCAGCCAAAAAGCTAAAGAAACTGATGTGGCTGTCTGTCCTTTCTGTGGGCCAAGGAACAAATAAAATAAAGCATTGTTTAATTGAAAGTAGAATTCTAATGTTCTTACAATATCTAAATTAAGTAAGAGACCATCAAATGAATTATTTGGATTAGGAAAAGGAGATGGGCTATAATCTCCTGATTGATAATATCTGAAAAAAACATAAATTATGCTTACCTGATAATTTAATTTCCTTCTGTATGAGGAGAGTCCACTGCATCATTCCTTACTGTTGGGAAATACTGAACCTGGCCACCAGGAGGAGGCAAAGACACCCCAGCCAAAGGCTTAAATACTCCCCCTACTTCCCTCATATCCCAGTCATTCTGCCAAGGGAACAAGGAACAGTAGGAGAAATATCAGGGTATAAATGGTGCCAGAAGAGAAAATGAATTTTGGTCCGCCCATCGGAGTATATGGGCGTGGGCTGTGGACTTTCCTCATACAGAAGGAAATTATCAGGTAAGCATAATTTATGTTTTCCTTCTTAATATAAGGAGAGTCCACGGCATCTTTCCTTACTTTTGGGAAAACTATACCCAAGCTCTAGAGGACACTGAATGGTAACGGGAGGGGTAAAATAGGGGCGGACCCTAATCTGAGGGCACAACAGCCTGCATAACCTTTCTCCCCAAAGATGCTTCGGCTGAAGCAAAAACGTCAAACTTGTAAAATTTAGAAAAAGTGTGTAAGGAGGACCAGGTAGCCGCCTTTCAAATCTGATCCATAGAGACCTCGTTCTTAAAGGCCCAAGAGGAAGCCACTGCTCTAGTGGAATGAGCCGAAATCCTCTGATGAGTCCCGCTGACTCTTAAGCTAAGCGTTTAACACTCCTCAACCAAAAAGATAAGGAGGTTGAAGAAGCCTTCAGACCCTTACGCTTCTCCGAGAAGTTAACAAACAAGGAAGAAGTTTATCTAAAATCTTTTGTAGCTTGAAGATAAAACTTCAAAGCTCGAACCACATCCAAATTATGACGCAAACTTTCCTTCGTAGAAGAAGGATTAGGACACAAGGAAGGAACCACAACCTCCTGATTTATGTTGCGATCAGACACAACCTTAGGAAGAAAACCCAAACAGGTACGTAGGACAGCCTTATCAGTGTGGAACACTAGATAAGGAGGCTCACATTGCAAGGCAGCTATTTCAGAAACTCTGCGTGCCGAAGCAATAGCCAGTAGAAAAAGATTCTTCTAGGACAACAATTTTATGTCAACCAAATGCATAGGCTCAAACAGAGCCCGTTGCAAAACTTAAGAACACAATTTAAATTCCAAAGTGGAGCATTAGATCTAAACACAGGTCTGATCCTAATTAGAGGCTTTACAAAAGATTGCACATCAGGGAGCTCTGCAAGTCTCTTGTGCAGCAAAACAGATAGGGCTAAAATCTGTCCCCTCAGAGAACTGGCAGAAAGGCTCTTCTCCAGACCTGGAGAAAAGAAAGTATCCTGGCAGCCTTAACCTTATGCCAGGCAAAACCATGGTCTTCACACCAGAATAAGTAAGCTCTCCACACCTTATGATAGATGCGACGAGTAACAGGCTTATGAGCTTGAATGACAGTATCAATAACCCTCTCAGAGAAACCTCTCTTGGCTAGGACTAAGCGTTCAATCTCCACGCAGTCAGCCTCAGAGAATGTAGATTTTGATTAACAAAAGGACCCTGTTCCAGCAGATCCCTGCGACAAGGTAACTTTCACGGAGGAGATGAGGACATCCCCACCAGGTCCACGAACTACATCCTTTGTGGCCACGATGGAGCAATCAGTATCACTCATGCCTGCTCCTGCTTGATGCGGGCCACTACACGAAGAAGTGGTAACGGTGGGAAAATGTAAATCAGATTGAACCTCCAAGGCACTGCTAATGCATCTATTAGCTCAGCTTGAGGATCCCTGGACAGTGGCCCATATCTGGGTACGTGGGAATTGAGACGGGGACACCATGAGATCTATCTCCAGCTTCCCCCATTTGTTACAAATCTCCGCAAACACCTCGGGATGGAGAGACATTCCCACGGATGAAAGGATTGTCTGCTGAGGAAATCTGCTTCCTAGTTGTCCACACCAGGAATGTGGATCGCTGACCAGCGAACAGTTGTGGGCCTCCACCGCCACTCCAGAATCACGAGAGACCAGAGTACTTCCCTTATTTGCCAGGGAGCTTCTGGTTCCCCCCTGATGTTGATGTAAGCCACCAAGGTTATGTTGTCTGATTAGATTCTGATAAACTGGGAACGATCCCAGGTAGAAGGCCAAACCTTCAGATCATTGAAGATTTCCCGAAGTTCCAGAATGTTGATCAAGAGGGGAAGATTCCTCTCGAGTCCACAGTCCCTGTACTTTCCTGGCACCCCAGACAGCTCCCCATCCTGATAGGCTTGCATCTGTACTCACAGTCTCTCAGGATGGTCTCAAGAAGGATGTGCCTTGGGACAGGTGATCTGGACAGAGCCACCAGGAGAGCGATTCTCTCAACCGGTTGTCCAGAGAAATCTGTTGAGACAAATCCGAATGATCGCTGTTCCACTGTCTCAGCATGCACAGCTGTAGTGGTCTAAGATGGAATCTGGCAAAAGGAATGATGTCCATGCTGGACACCATGAGACCAATCACCTCCATACACCGAGCCACAGAGGGCCTTAAGGTTAGCTTGTAACGTCTCTGGTCTGTAAGGAATATCCTCATGGAAATGGAGTCTATTATAGTACCCAGGAATTCCACCCTGGTACTGGGAATAAGAGAACGTTTTTCTAAGTTTATATTCCATCAATGAGATCGAAGAAGAAACAGAAGAGATTTTGAATGGTCTTCTGCCAGACGACAAGATGGTGCTTGAACCAGAATATCGTTCAAACAGAAGTGCAATAAACTGGAAGGCTGGTCCGGGAAAGCAAACCTTAGTAACTTGAAGGTGTTCCTTCTGGATTGGAACATAAAGGTAAGAATCCTGCAGATCTATAGTGGTCATGAACTTTCCTTCTTGAACTAAGAGAAGGATGGACCTAATTGTCTTCATCTTGAACAAGAGGACAGATAGGAATTTGTTTAAGCACACAGGTCCAGAATTGGGCAGAAAGTTCCCTCCTTCTTTGGGACCACAAAAAGGTTTGAATAGTATCCCAAACCTCTTTTTGCGGGAGGAGGTACCAGGACAATGACTCATAGGAGGATAGATCCCTCACTCACCCAAAGAAAGGCTTCTCTCTTTTCTGGCCTGGAATACAGGTTTGAATAGAAGGAATCTGCCCCTGGTGTGGATGAGACTTGAAACCTATCCTGTATCCCTGCATGATGACCTCCAGTACCCACGGGTCATGCACGTCCCCAAACCAAGCGCCTGAAAAGAGAAACAGTCTGCCCCTACGTGATCCAGAACCGGATCAGGGGCCGCTCTTCATGCCAACTTTGTCTCGGCAGGCTTCTTGCTCTGCTTGGATTTATTCCGGGACTGACCCAGCTTCCAAGTACTCTTGGATTGCTCGGGCTTTGCAGGGGGCTGTTGATGTTGGGATTTATCAGAACGAAAATTAGGACCTTGTCCATTAGGTTTGTTCCTCTTATCCTGCTGTAAAAAGGCACCCATGCCTCCAGTAACCGTAGAGATAATTGAGTCCAGGCCTGGACTAAATAAAACATTTCCCTGAAAGGGGAGGGAAAGAAGTCTGGACTTAGAAGTCATGTCCACAGACCAGGACTTCAGCCAGAGTGCCCTAGGGGCTTGAACAGAAAAACATGAATCCTTAGCATTCAGGCGATTAATTTGCATAGTTTCATCAGATATAAAAGAATTAGCAACACTTAAGGCCTTAATTCTTTCCTGGATCACGTCGAGGGGACCCTCCCCACCTCGATAACTCAGAATAATTTGTCGCACCAGTAGGTAGCCGCTCCAGCAACCGCAGCAACAGCCGCTGCTGGTTGAGACAAATACCCCGTATGTTAAAACATCTTTCTTAACAGAGTTTCTATCTCTTAGTCCATGGGCTCTTGAAGACAATCTATCATCTAGCGGGATAGTAGTGTGTTTAGCAAGCGTGGAGATAGTGCCATCCACCTTGGGGATGGAACCCACACAACTCCAATGAGAGTCCGGGACCGGGAAACAATTTCTTAAAGGAGATGAAGGGGGAAAAGGATGAACCAAGCCTTTCCCATTAATTCTTAATAATGTTCGCCATCTTTACAGGAATCGGGAAAGTTTGTGGTACAAACCCTGTCCTCGTAGACCTTATCTAATTTAGGAATCAAAGGTTCCTCCAGGCAATTTGGGCTCTAGATAAATTCTAACGTAGCCAAAACTTTCTTCAACAGAAAACGTGAATGTTCAATCCTTAATCTAAAGTCTGGTTCCTCCGCAGCTGGAGGTTTAGAGGCAGCAGACTCCGACCCAGAAAATGCGCCCTCTGAAGTATCAGAGGCGCCCTCATTCTCGGATAATCTCATATAAGATAAGTCCAACAAACTAGTTGATGACCCCTGGGAGGGAAAGCAATATTTAACCTTTCACTTGCGCTTAGCAGGGCAAGGTAAAGCACTAAAAGCCGCAGACACCGCCGTTTGTACTAAAGTCTCGCGGTAAAAGGCCCACTCCAGATGGAAGATTAGGAGTGCTATGGGAAGCTGCATGTGTATTAGGAGATGACTGTAGGGTGTACACCTTACGGGACGGAGACTCCTCAGAGGTCAATAATCCCCCTTTAGATAAAAGGAGCCACACTGTGACCCTGTCTTCTGGCGTTATCATATGTGTAAAAAATGAAACAATCTTACCGGAATCTATGCCGTGGAAGAGAAACACAGCCTCTCAAGTGTGACAGTCTTGTAGCATCGCTCCTGACATGGATATGAGTGATGGAAGCAGGCAGTGAAACTCGTCCAACACTGATTGCTTACGAGCTGTTAATACGAGTCTGGATGGGTTTTCAGAAAGACTCTCCCTGCACCTCCAGACTCTAACCTTCGTCAAAGCTCTCACTGAGAGGCTGACAAGACTACTTAAAACTCCAGTCCCAATTCGAAGGGTAGATACCCTTCATAAGGAACTACTCCGAATCTTCTGACACTTCTCTGCCAACCTCCTGTGAAGAAATGCAAAGAATGCCTGGGATATGAGGGAAGTAGGGGGAGTATTTAAGCCTTTGGCTGGGGGTGCCTCCTCCTGGTGGCCAGGTTCAGTATTTCCCAACCAGTAAGGATTGATGCCATTGACTCTCCTCATATTAAGAAGGAAATTACTTTACGTAAAAAAAAAAAAATAATCAAAAAATCTTCCAGCAGAAGATATTGCTAAAAACAACAAAAAGTGTCCCAAGACAGAAGCTAAAAGTTAAAAGTATGGCAGGTTTGAAAAGAGAAGTCTCTATAAAGCTTGTAAAAACCAACAACACATTGTTCCAAAGAGGAGAATATGGTTTAGACACTATATATTTCCTAACTAAGCTTGAACAAAAGCCTTGATGTCAAAAAACACTTTAGAATGTTCCTGTAGTATGAAACAGAGAAAGCCAAAATAGGACTCTTTAAAGAGTTAGCAGATAAGTTGTTATCCAAAATGACTTGCATATAAGAGAATTCAGAGAATTCTAAAAGAATGCCAGTTAAAACCCTAGTTTCAAAAGCAGAAAGAAAACCATTTCAAATAATTTGAGAAATTTTACTTATGGCCTGAAATAAGGCAATCAATAAAGCATCAATGAAACCTCCTTGTTATACAAAATAGATATACAATCTCTAATTAAATCTCTAATCCATCAAAATGAAAGACTCAAGTATTGATGACTGGAGAAAGCTGAAAAGTGGATCAGATTTGCAAATCAAATCCTTCAGGGCCTGACTAGAGCATTCAAATTAATGAAGAATGCTCAATTGAATTTAAACTATGACTCTTGGAAAAAGAAGTCATCAGGGTCTATCTCTGGAGGACCCCCATGTTTCTACATTCTACTACTACTACTTCAAGGAGAAAACATTCCTGGTGAAGGGATTACCTAAGGAAATCTGCGTTGCAGATTTCATTCCTGGGATGCAAATATAGACATTTTTCTGTGTCCAATCAAAAAATCCTTAAGACTTCCTAAATTATTGCAAATGAACTGTAAGTTCCCCATTAATGATGTATATAAGTTACAATGTCTGAATAAAAACTTGGATACATTTTTTCCTTTCAGAAGAGGACAGCACTGAAGGGAACTAAAGAGTCAATATAATATTATTAACCTTGACTCCCAGTGCTCTCCTGGGACCCATAGACTGAACCCTAATCCAGAAAATGTTGTCTGCAGACATTATTTTTCAAGTTGGCTGAATAAAGGATGCTCCAAGAGAAATATTCTGGAAAACTATCCACTGGGATAGAGATTAACTCACTGAAAACCCCCATAGGATTTGCACCATTGTTTGCATCCCATTTTTGCACCATTGTTGAAACATGCAAATTTGAAGAGGTCTCATATAGAACCGTGCAAAAGACAGAACATCTTATGCTGCAATCATAAGACCTTACAGTTCCATACATTGAACTACAGATGGTTTGAAAATTTTGTGAAGATGTGAGCAAGCTGACTATAACTTTGATTTTTGATCCGTTAAAGAAAGCTGCATAGTAACTGAGTCTATAAGACGACTAGAAAAGAGACTTGATAACTCTTTTTAATTAAATATCCAACCATGAGGCCTATTTATCAAGCCGTCAACCGCAAATACGCTGGAATTCCTCAGCGTAATTGTGGCGAGCCTGATTCGACATATTTATCAAAGCCTACAGACCACAAAAGTTGAAAATTGTGACGTAACATACAATCCGCCGGTCTCATATCATTACAGATGTTCCGAATACAAATTCGGCACTATCTGACAACTTTTGCCATTTATCAAACTTCTAACACCTAATCTAATAGCCCTATCAAAATAAAAAGCCCCCCAAAATAAAAACCCTAACCTACAATAAACTACCAATGGCCCTTAAAAGGGCCTTTTGCAGGGAATTGCCCCAAAGAAATCAGCTCTTTTACCTGTAAAAAAAAAATGCAAACACCCCCCCAACAGTAAAACCCACCCCCCACACAACCAAACCCCCCAAATAAAATCCTATCTAAAAAAAACTAAGCTCCCCATTGCCTTGAAAAGGGCATTTGTAAGGGCTTTTATCAATTTTTCCGCCCAAAGTCCCTAAACTAAAAATTAAAACCCACCCAATAAACCCTTAAAAAAAACTAACACTAACCCCCGAAGATCCACTTACAGTTTTCGAAGACTCGACAGCCATCCTCATCCCAAGCGGCAGAAGGGTTTTATTAAGGGGAAAAAATCCTATTGGCTGTTGCAATCAGCCAATAGAATTGAGCTTCATTCTATTGGCTGATTGGAATAGCCAATAGAATGCAAGCTCAATCCTATTGGCTGATTGGATCAGCCAATAGATGAAAGCTCAATCCTATTGGCTGATTGCAACAGTCAATAGGATTTTTTCCACCTTAATTCCTATTGGCTGATAGAATTCTATCAGCCAATCGGAATCTAAGGAGACGCCATCTTGGATGACGTCATTTGAAGGAAACTTCATTCTTCAGCGGCGATCGTAAGAAGAGGATGCTCCGCGCCGGATGTCTTGAAGATGACATCTGTAACTTAGATGACATGTGTAACTTAGTTGTTATTTTTTTGTAACTTAGTGAATTCTTTAATGTAGATTTAAATACTTGAGTAGGGTTAGGTTTTTAAATATGTAATATAGTTAATTTAATTTGCAGTTTAATGTAATTTTAGTATAACAGTTTGGGTAGGTTATTTAATAGTTTGATATAGTTTAATGTAATTTTAGTACAATAGTTAGGGTAGGTTAATTAATCGTTTAATATAGTTTAGTGTAATTTTAGTATAATAGTTAGGGTAGATTAATTAATAGTTTAATATAGTTTAATGTAATTGTAGTATAATAGGGTAGGTTAATAGTTTAATATAGTTTATTTTAATTCTAAAGGTAAGTTTAAATTTATTATAAGATTGGGATGAGGTAATTATAATGTAAAGTTAGTGGGTTGTTAGGTTTAGGGGTTAATAGCTTAATTTAGTTTATGGCGATATGGGGGGCTGGCGGTTTAGGGGTTAATAGGTTTAGTAAGTGGTAGTGATGTGGGAGGCCAGGGTTTTTAGGGGTTAATACATTTATTTAGTTGCGGTGGGCTCAGAGAGCAGCGGGATAGGGGTTAATACATTTATTTAGTTGCGGTGGGCTCCGGGGAGCGGCGGGGATAGGGGTTAAATATTTTAGTATAGTGGCAGTGTTTAGTGACAGGATATAAATAAAGTTGGTAAAAAGCTGAATAGCAGCGAGATCGATGACTGTTAGCTAACAACAGTCCGCTGCTCATCGTCCCGTACTTGGTGCGCGGCTTTTTACAGCTTTTTTGATAAATATGGAGAGCGTAATCAGGTCTGCGGCCGCGATGTTAGGGGAGCGTATTGGTGCCGGTGAATGCAGCACAGTTGATGGCTTGATAAATATCCCTCCAAGTCTGCAAAGAAACAACAGTAGACGGCTGAAGGAAAAAATTGGAGCCATCCAGGTATAGAGACACTGAACTACACGAGTTATTGTTAAAGGCAAAAGAGGTATTAGAAGTCTGGGAGCTCCCAGGGCCTGTGCTTAAGAAGAAAGTCCTATAGTACAGGCCCTGGGAGACGCCGCACTATTACTGCGACTGGGGCTCTTTGAAGAAGAGGAAGAGGAAATTTAACAAAAATGAAGGTAAATGTTCAACAAATATTCAGTATTTTTTTTAATGTAAAATTAAACTAATACCAAAAAGTGTAGCCAAAGAATATTCAGGGAAACAAATTTCCCCATATAAGGGCTATGAGTTGAGCGAAATTGTGCTAACGCAAGTGCAATATTTGCGTTCTACTCATAATACAAAGTTCACACAAATGTCTATACAGTAAACAAAACAAAAAAAGTCAATGTAGTCCCATTGACCTAATTTTATAAGGGAGTATAATCAGGGCAGAAAAGGACAGAACTTATGTCCTGTATGTCAAAACTCATTAATAAAACATAGAATGCATGGAGGTGATTTTTTTTCATATTTAAAGGGACAGTAAACCTTAAAAATAATGTTATATAATTCTGCACATAGTGCAGAATTATATAACATTATTTAGGTGCTATAGCCATAAAACCCTTTTTTACCTTTTAAAATGTAAAAATGACAGCGCTTTTACAGACCCGCTCTCTGCTCTCTGCTGAGCGGGTCTGTAATATTTAGTCAGCGCATCGGGCCAGCTGTATAGTCACAGCCCGGCCCGACCGCGCCATAGCACTAAGTGCAGCTCGCGCCTGTGAAAGGAGCGAGCTGCACTTAGTCTTATGGCGCGATCGGGCCGGGCTGTGACTATACAGCTGGCCCGATGCGCTGACTAAATATACAGACCCGCTCAGCAGAGAGCAGAGAGCGGGGTCTGTAAAAGCGATGTCATTTTTACATTTTAAAAGGTAAAAAAGGGTTTTATGGCTATAGCACCTAAATAATGTTATATAATTCTGCACTATGTGCAGAATTATATAACATTATTTTTAAGGTTTACTGTCCCTTTAAGTAAAAGGGAGTGAGAAGAGTTTTTGTTGTGCATAAGGGTGTAGGCTGACCATATTGCCGCTTTAAGAAGGAACACATATGAAAAATACATATGTGAGGGTTCTTATACAAAAACCATTTCTTTAAACAGCCCTGAAAACAGCCCTGAAATATGTATTTTTCATATGTGTCCCTTTTTAAAGCGGCAATATGGTCAGCCTAATAAGGTGGGCCCTCATGTACTCTCACCCCTAAACCTTATAGTTCTAGTTACTGTAACATTTCTTTTTTTTCAAGCAGGAACTATATGTATTCCATAAATTGGATGCAGAACTTTTACTGTTTAAACAAGTCTAAGGTTCCATATAGGCATTTATCCATTAGATAGACTGTTTGTGGTCAAGCTACTAGGTTCTATCAACAATATCAGTGAACAGATACATTCCCAGAAGACATGACGGAAATGTGCTGCATAAGACTGATATTAATATTAATATGTGTGTGTATATGTGTATATATATATAAAAAGAACTTACTGTTATGTGATATGATTCTGCTTAACCAAACCATTGAGATACTATTAAAGCTTTCCAGCTCTTCTACGATGAAGGCATTCTCATCTTCATCTAAAATTGTTAGAAGACTGGAACCTGTAGGTAAAAGAAACACAATGACTTAGAGAACTTTGATGACAGTCCATGTAAAAAAACATACTTAATGTCACTTTTATTATCTTATAATGGTACTTTCCAATTTGCTTCTATTATCTAATTTGCTTGGTTCTTTTAGCAGCCTTTGTTGAAAGGCATTCTTATTTAGACCTTGGAGCAGCAATGCACTACTGGAAGATAGCTGCTTATTAGTGACTGCACACATTTGCCTCTAGTCATTGTTTCACCCGATTTGTTCACCTAGCTCCCAGTAGTGCATTACTGCTCCTTCAACAAAAGACACCAAGAGATTGAAGTAAATGTGATAATACAGAAAATCAGAAAGTTTTTTAAACCTTGTATGCTCTATATCACTGTTTTTTAAACCTCTCCTCAGTCCTCCCTAACAGCAGCTTTGAGAGGTCCCAACGCTGCTTTTTAACGCCCGCTGGTATTACGAGTCTTGCAGGTATAGGTGTACCACTCACTTTTTTGGCCAGACTCGGAAATACCTTAAATCCATTTACGTCAATTGCGTATCTTCTTTTTTCAATGGGACTTGCATAGCGCCGGTATTACGAGTCTGCCAAAAAGTGAGCGGTAGACCCTCTCCTGTCAAGACTGGTACCGCATTTTAAAGTCAGTAGTTAAGAGTTTTACACTACAAAGTCGTAGCATAAAACTCTTAACTAAAGTGCTAAAAACTACACTAACACCCATAAACTGCCTATTAACCCCTAAACCGAGGCCCCCCCCCCACATCGCAAACACTAAAATAAAAATTTGAACCCCTAATCTGCCGAACCGGACATTGCCGCCACTATAATAAACATATTAACCCTTAAACCGCTGCACTCCCGCCTCACAAACACTAGTTAAATATTATTAACCCCTAATCTGCTGGCCCTAACATCGCCGACACCTACCAACATTTATTAACCCCTAATCTGCCGCCCCCAACGGCGCCGCCACTATATTAAATGTATTATCCACTAAATCTAAGTCTAACCCTAACCCTAACCCCCCCTAACTTAAATATAATTACAATAAATCTAAATACAATTACTACAATTTACTAAGTAATTCCTATTTAAAACTAAATACTTACCTATAAAATAAACCCTAAGATAGCTACAATATAACTAATAGTTACATTGTAGGTAGCTTAGGGTTTATTTTTATTTTACAGGCAACTTTGAATTTATTTTAACTAGATGCAATAGTTATTAAATAGTTATTAACTATTTAATAACTACCTAGTTAAAATAAAGACAAATTTACCTGTAAAATAAAACCTAACCTAAGTTACAATTACACCTAACACTACACTATAATTAAATAAATTACCTAAACTAAATACAATTAATTACAATTTAAAAAAATTATCTAAAGTAAGAAAAAAACAAGCACTAAATTACAGAAAATAATAAAATAATTACAAGATTTTTAAACTAATTGCACCTACTCTAATCCCCCTAAGAAAATAAAAAGCCCCCCAAAATAAAAAAAGCCCTACCCTACACTAAATTACAAATAGCCCTTAAAAGGCCCTTTTGTGGGGCATTGCCCCAAAGTAATCAGCTCTTTTACCTGTAAAAAAAAGTACAAATATCCCACAACATTAAAACCAACACCCACACAACCAACCCTACTCTAAAACCCAACCAATCCCCCCTTAAAAAAACTTAACACTAACCCCTTGAAGATCACCCTACCGTGAGACGTCTTCACCCAACTGGGCAGAAGTGGTCCTCCAGACGAGCAGAAGTCTTCATCCAGGCCGGGCAGAAGAGGTCCTACAGACGGGCAGAAGTCTTCATCCAGACGGCATCTTCTATCTTCATTCATCCGGCGCGGAGCGGGTCCATCTTCAAGACATCCGACGCGGAGCATCCTCTTTATCCGACGGCCGACGACTGAATGATGGTTCCTTTAAGTGACATCATCCAAGATGGCGTCCCTTCAATTCCGATTGGCTCATAGAATTCTATCAGCCAATCGGAATTAAGGTAGAAAAAATCCTATTGGCTGATGCAATCAGCCAATAGGATTGAGCTTGCATTCTATTGGCTGATTGGAACAGCCAATAGAATGCAAGCTCAATCCTATTGGCTGATTCGATCAGCCAATAGGATTGAACTTCAATCCTATTGGCTGATTGCAATTCTATCAGCCAATCGGAATTAAGGTAGAAAAAATCCTATCGGCTGATGCAAGATTGGATCAGCCAATAGGATTGAACTTCAATCCTATTGGCTGATTGCATCAGCCAATAGGATTTTTTCTACCTTAATTCCGATTGGCTGATAGAATTCTATCAGCCAATCGGAATTGAAGGGACGCCATCTTGAATGACGTCACTTAAAGGAACCTTCATTCTTCAGTCGGCCGTCGTTTGAAGAGGATGCTCCGCGTCGGATGTCTTGAAGATGGACCCGCTCCGCGCCGGATGGATCAAGATAGAAGATGCCGTCTGGATGAAGACTTCTGCCCGTCTGGAGGACCTCTTCTGCCCGGCTTGGATGAAGACTTCTGCCCGTCTGGAGGACCACTTCTGCCCGGTTGGATGAAGACGTCTCACGGTAGGGTGATCTTCAAGGGGTTAGTGTTAGGTTAATTAAGGAGGGATTGGGTGGGTTTTAGAGTAGGGTTGGTTGTGTGGGTGGTGGGTTTTAATGTTGGGGGTATTTGTACTTTTTTTTACAGGTAAAAGAGCTGATTACTTTGGGGCAATGCCCTGCAAAAGGCCATTTTAAGGGCTATTTGTAAATTAGTGTAGGGTAGGACTTTTTTTTATTTTGGGGGCTTTTTTTATTTTGTTAGGGGGATTAGAGTAGGTGTAATTAGTTAAAAGTCTTGTAATTATTTTATTATTTTCTTTAATTTAGTGTTTTTTTTTCCCGTACTTTAGATTATTTTTTTAAATTGTAATTAATTGTCTTTAGTTTAGGTAATGGATTTAATTATAGTGTAGTGTTAGGTGTATTTGTAACTTAGGTTAGGTTTTATTTTACAGGTATATTTGTCTTTATTTTAACTAGGAAGTTATTAAATAGTTAATAACTATTTAGTAACTATTTTACCTAGTTAAAATAAATACAAAGTTGCCTGTAAAATAAAAATAAACCCTAAGATAGATACAATGTAACTATTAGTTATATTGTAGCTATCTTATGGGTTTATTTTACAGGTAAGTATTTGGTTTTAAATAGGAATAATTTAGTTAATGATAGTAATTTTATTTAGATTTATTAAAATTATATTTCAGTTAGGGGGGTTAGGTTTAGGGTTAGACTTAGGTTTAGGGGTTAATACATTTAATATAGTGGCAGCGATGTTGGGAGCGGCAGATTAGGGGTTAATAAATGTAGGTAGGTGTCGGCGATGTTAGGGCAGGCAGATTAGGGGTTAATAATATTTAACTAGTGTTTGCGATGCGGGAGTGCGGCGGTTTAGGGGTTAATATGTTTATTATAGTGGTGGCGATGTCCGGTTCAGCAGATTAGGGGTTAAAAATTTTATTTTAGTGTTTGCGATGTGGGAGGACCTCGGTTTAGGGGTTAATAGGTAGTTTATGGGTGTTAGTGTACTTTTTAGAACTTTAGTTAAGAGTTTTATGCTACAGCGTTTTAGTGTAAAACTCTTAACTACTGACTTTTAAATGTGGTATCAGTCTTGACAGGAGAGGGTCTACCGCTCACTTTTGGTCAGACTCGCAATACTGGCGTTATGCAAGTCTCATTGAAAATATAGGATACGCAATTTACTTAAGAGGATTTGTGGTATTTCCGAGTCTGGCCAAAAAAGTGAGCGGTGAGCCTGTCATTTCAAGACTCATAATACCAGCAGGCATTAAAAAGCAGCGTTAGGACCTCTCAACGCTGCTTTTAACCCTAACGCACAACTCGTAATCTAGCCGATTGAATCTCCCCTTCATATAGACAGAATATTTTAGGCATGACGTGTAAGTGCTGATCTGACTGTATTCACTATTTGAAACTGTTGAATTTACAAAAGGAAATAATCAAATACATGCCAGTAGATGTTTAAATAATATCATAGCAAATAAAGTTGAGAAGATTTTACTAATAACCCCTTAATTATTCATGGTCTTACAGTGATACTACCCCTTTAAAAGAGCTGAGATGTTATATCCAGTCTGCAGCCAGTTAAAGCATTTTACACACAAGTTAAATATCAGTGCTGTATATATATATATATATATATATATATATATATATATATATATATATATTATAGTAATTAGGATCTGTATGTCTTTTTGACGTGTTAGAAGGGACATTCTAGTGCACAAATGATATTCTCTAATTGATTACAGCATGTTACTTTGCACAACTAATAGCACAGGGTGTGTTATCTTGTTATCGTTCTCATGAATAAAGCACAATCTATTGAGTCAACTAAAAACTTTTAGTGCATTCTATACTTTTAATGGGTAGGGAGTGCTATTAGCAGGCTCATTTAGTTTCTATTACAAATGGTGAATTAAGTGTTGCTCTCAAGCGCAATTTAAAATACTGCTGTAAAATGTAGTGCTTAGCGCATTCTCAGGCTTAGCCCACAAGCCATATTATGTATATCCTATAATATAAAAGTGTGTTTGTCCGAAGCTGTCATGTGCAGTAGAGACTGTGTGAGGACAAACACAGCTGGCCTTCAACAGACTAACCTCCTGGCATCTGGGGCTGACTGGGCGTGACAGGGGGCTGGGCCGGAAGTGACGCGGGCAGGGCCAGATGTGACGCAGGCAGGGCTGGACGTGACGTGGGCGAGGCTGTGAAAGAGAGAGCTCAAAAGAGGGGGGATAAAGAGAGAGCAAAATAGGGGGATAGAGAGAGCAAAAGAGGTGGAATAGAGAGAGCAAAAGAGAGGGAGAGAGACAACAAAATAGAGGGGGGAGGGAGAGCAAAAGAAAGGGTAGAGAGAGCAAAAGAGGGGAGATAGAGAGAGCAGAAGAGACGGAGAGAGACAGCAAAAGAGAGGGGGAGAAAGGGGGGAGAGAGAGCAAAAGAGAGGGGGGAGAGCGCAAAAGAGAGGGGGGAAGATAGGGGTGAGCGAGAGAGAGGAAAAGAGAGGGGAGAGAGAGCACAAAAGAGAGGGGGAGAGAGAGAGCAAAATAGAGGGGGAGAGTGCAAAAGTGAGGAGAGAGAGAGCGCAAAAAGAGGGGGAAAGAGAGAGAGCAAAAGAGAGGGGAGAGAGAGAGCAAAGGAGAAGGGGGGAGAGACAGCAAAACAGAGATAGAGAAACAGCAAAAGAGAGGGGAGAAAGAGAGCAAAAGAAAGGGGAGAGAGAGAGAGCAAAAGAGGGGGGATAGAGAGAGCAAAAGAAAGGGGAGAGAGAGAGCAAAAGAGGGGGAGAGAGAGAGCAAAAGAGGGGGAGAGAGACAGCAAAAGAGAGGGGGAGAGAGCAAAAGAAATGGAGAGAGAGAGCAAAAGAGGGGGGATAGAGAGAGCAAAAGAGGGGGGATAGAGAGTGCAAAAGACAGGGGGAGAGAGAGCAAAAGATGGCGGATAGAGAGAGCAAAAGAGGGGATAGAGAGAACAAAATAGAGGGGGAGGGAGAGAGCAAAAGAGAGGGGGAGAAAGAGAGCAAAAGAGATGGGGAGAGCGCAAAAGAGAGGGGGAGAGTGCAAAAGAGGGGGGGGAGAGAGAGCGCAAAAGAGAGGGGGAAAGAGAGAGAACAAAAAAGAGGGGAGAGAGAGTGCAAAAGAGAGGAGGAGAGTGACAGCAAAAGAGAGATAAAGAAACAGCAAAAGAGAGGGGAGAAAGAGAGCAAAAGAAAGGGGAGAGAGAGAGCAAAAGAGGGAGGATAGAGAGAGAGCAAAAGATAGGGGAGAAACAGCAAAAGAGAGGGGGGAAAGAGAGCAAAAGAAAGGGGAGAGAGAGAGCAAAAGAGAGGGGGGAGAGAGCAAAAGAAAGGGGAGGGAGAGAGAGAGCAAAAGAGCGGGGATAGAGAGAGCAAAGAGGGGGGTAGAGAGTGCAAAAGACAGGTGGGAGAGAGAGAGAGCAAAAGAGAGGGGAGAGAGAGAGCAAAAGAGGGGGATAGAGAGAGAGCAAAAGAGTTGACATAGAGAGAGCAAAATAGAGGGAGAGAGACAGCAAAAGAGAGGGGGAGAGAGAGCAAAAAATGAGGGAGAGAGAGAGCAAAAGAGAGGGGAGAGAGACAGCAAAAGAGAGGGAGAGAAACAGCAAAAGAGAGGGGGAAAGAGAGCAAAAGAAAGGTTGGAGAGAGAGAACAAAAGAGTAGGGTAGAGAGAGCAAAAGAGAGGGAGAGAGACAGCAAAAGAGAGGGGGAGAGAGAGCAAAAGAGAGGGGTAGAGAGATCAAAAGAGAGGGGGGAGCGCGCAAAAGAGAGATGGAGAGAGAGCGCTAAAGAGAGGGAGGAAAAGAGAGGGGGAGAGAGCAAAAGTGAGGGGGGAGAGAGAGATCAAAAGAGAGGGGATAGAGAGCAAAAGAGAAGGGGGAGAGAGAGAGCAAAATAGAGAGAGGGGATCCACTGTACTGGAAAAAATGTCCCGTGTAAACATGGGCTTTAGGACTAGTGAAGTATATAACGTAGTGGTAAAAAAGCAAGGCAGTTATTGTCCTAGAATTGCTCAGTGCAAGAAATCAATACTCAGCATCTACAAGAATATGTCTCAAGTGACTGACAGGCACATATGGGGCTAATCTGAAGTGGAAGTATATAGAAATTTTCCTTTTTTTTCTTTTCGAAAAAGTTTTTTTTGTGTAAACTAAAAGAAATCTGATGAATTGGTTGGAGGGAGAGTGACCAAATGTAAGTGTCAGCTGTCCATAAACTAAATAATAAAGAAGTAATTAAAAATGTAGCAATATATTTTCTATAAATGTTTATTTTTAACATGTATGTATAAGACAATGCAATAATCAAACATGTTACCTTTACTCCAGTAAAATACATTTTCAATTTTATTGACTTGAGTACAGAGTAATAAATTACTGGTCAAATCATTGCATAGTTCACATTCCACTCAACAAGGTGTGTAAAAAAACATAAATTATTCTTACATGATAATTTTGTTTTCTTCAGATGGAAAGAGTCCACAGCAGCATTCATTACTTTTGGGAAATAAGAACATGGCCACCAGGAGAAGGCAAAGACACCCCATCCAAAGGCTTAAATACTCCTCCCACTTCCCTCATCCCCCAGTCATTCTGCCGAGGAAAAAGGAACAGTAGAAGAAATATCTGGGTGAAAAGGTGCCAGAAGATAAAAAAAAACAAGGACGCCCCACATAAAAATGACAGGTGGGGAGCTGTGGACTCTTTCCATTGGAAGAAAAGAAAATTATCATGTAAGCCTAATTTATGTTTTTCTTCCTAAATGGAAAGAGTCCACAGCTGCATTAATTACTTTTGGGAAAACAATACCCAAGCTATAGAGGACACTGAATGCCAAAACGTGAGGGTACAATAGGCGCCCCATTCTGAGGGCACCAGGCCTGAAAACCACTACCCAACAAAAAACCTTGCTTCATTCCGAAGCCGAGGAAAACAGGAATGGAAAAAGGCCCCAAGGACACTGACCAGCAGATAGCCTAGCTAGAGACCGCAACTCAGACTTAACTGAGCCAACAGTCCTCCGGGAGACACCGTCACCCAACAGTCAAACTCCCACCATACACCCTTTACTATCGAAAGGAGTCTAAGGGAGAAAATGTGTGCGTAAATCTAACCCTGCACATACACTATTCTGCTCCCATAAAACAGAAAATACAGAAAAAGTACAGTTAAAAAGAAATGTGTGTAAGTGCGCTGACAGCTATGGGGTATGTAACTAAATGCTAAAAAATATGAGAAATTATATAATAATAATTATTAATTTCTCATATTTTTTAGCATTTAGTTACATACCCCATAGCTGTCAGCGCACTTACACACATTTCTCTTTAACTTTACTATTGAAAGGAACCCCAGCTGAACTCCTAAAGGAACAAGACAAGGAACCAAATGGAAACCGTAGGTTACCATAAACGCCATAAAAGGAAAACCCTCAAATTAAACCAAGCTCCCAAGACCCAAATGGATCCTGACAACAATGGGAGGCAACGCCCAATCCAAATAGAAACCCCAAGGTTTACAACCAGGTATCAGAACAGAGAAGGTTCTCTCAACATCCTGCAAAGGATTGGAACAGCTAGCTAGCACACGATAAAGGTGCAAACAGCTGCAGCTGGTTTCGAAAGAGCAACCCCTCACTTGCCAAGCAGCAAGTCAACCAGCGCCTACGGACAACTGAAAACGGAGACCAAAGATCCTCCAAGTTCAGAACACTGAAGAATTCAGGCAAAATTACATGTAGCAGACCTAGACGAAGGTAAACACCTGAGTCATGAACACGCAGACATCCACATGATGACACAAAAGAATACTGCTAAAAGCGGCTACCAAAATGTAGAGTGCTAAACCTCCAGTACAGAAGGCACACTCTAAGCAACAGAACTGCCAGACCTACACATAGGTCTCGAAAATAAAGGAGAGCCCAGAACCTCAATGAGAACCAATGGGCCCCCAAGATCCGAGAAGAACAACGGATCTCAGGACCTACCTCCAACTGGGCCAACCCAAGCATCGGCAGATTTGAAACCAGGGAACCAGAAAAACCCCAGCTCAAACAACGAGTGGAAAGAAGGCACCACCATTACAACAGTGCTCGGATGCCAACCCGAACACCACATAGAGACCGTCGACAAGGCCGTAGACCTAGAGATCTAGCTAAAGGCCCAACATAGACTCAAGGCAGAGCCAGCGACTCTCCAGATGGACAGCACAATCCAGCGAGTGTACCTCTCTCCGAAATAGGTTAACCCGTCTGTCCCAACCTCCTGAAGACAGGAGAAGATCTAAGATAGGGACCACACTTCCGAAAGAAAGATATAAGCCCCCCAACAAAGGGGGCCGGCGAAAGGGCCAGAAGGACAAATCCCCTGCCCCCAGGACACAGCCAGAAGCTGAAACAAGAGAACAAATCTCCAATGCCCTGATCTGGAAGGAATCTCCTGAAGATTTTAACTTGCTACCACCAGACAAGGTGCCATAGCTGCAGTGGTTTTTGCTAGCAGAGCAGGGAAACCATCACAATAGTCCAGCAAGCCAACCAAGGGAAACCGACCATAGATGAGGGCAAGCCCAAGGGGCATCGGACCCAGTCGGGTGAGTCAGCCCTGCCGTGATCTAAACCAGTAACCTTGGATCCTTTAACAGGCTTTTTTGTAGTAAGGGCATTTAACCACTGAGCTACCTCACCAGCCGGAACCAGTTCAACTAGCCCAACCATAAGACACAGCCCAAGTTTCCTTGAACTGGGGAACTCCATACCAGCTCTAGATCCTACAGTCCGGTACAACCCGCAATGGAATCCACAAAGGAAGCGCTGAGTGAGAACCTCAGCCACCAGCAGAACCAGAGCGAAAAGAAAACAAGGATGTTTTTTTTTTTTTAATGGACATCCAGAGTCAGCAGCTGGATTTGAACCATCAACCTTGGAGGTCCGAGCACCCCAAAACAAGAACCCGGAAACTGAAATCCCCCATCTGATATAAAAGGCAGACCCCTTGGAGATAACCATACAATTTCCAAAGTAAAATGGACAACGAGAAAACTCGCAAGTCCCACCAAGACGAGACCACCCCTTGCCAGAGTCCAATGCTCCAAGGAGCTAAGGAAGTAAAAGACCGAAACAAGGCTACTAGCGAACAAGGGGGATACCTTGAGGACAAAGTCACTCAAACAAGGCTAGTATCCACATCACCCCCCTAAAATCAGAGGAAAAGATGAAAGAAGGATGCGGAGCATCCCCCTGCTCCAGGGAAGGAACGCTAAACAGAGCTTGAGGAGACCACACTGCCCATGTCCCTACAAAGGAACCAACTCTCAAAGGGCACCAGGTCCCTGAGGAATAGACGAAGTCCAAAAGATCTCAAGAAGAGAACCACAGCAGGAACAAGTCCAAGGACAATTCCAGAGCCTTAGACGGCTAACCGCCCAAAACAGTGGTAAGGAGGTGCTAAACCCCCCAATCCTCCCCAGAGAAGAAAGAAAATCTAGGCCCTGAGTAAATCGGAGCAAAAAGAGTGATGCAGCGGAACTCCACTGACCCGGTCAATCAGATTGAAAGGCTGAATAAGGACTGACACAATCCTTCCTGCCATATGGATACTTTTAGAGAGCTTAGCTGAACTTATAAAGAAAAACAAGAAAACCACAAATTATTGTGAGCACTCAGCGCCCCAGCAGACCAGCCAGGCATTACAGGCGCCATGTGTCTGAATAAGCCACAGGACAGAAGATCTGAATCCCAGCAGGACCAGCTGCAGCTGGGGTCATAACTGTCAAGCTGCCTAAATCCTCCCTCAGAGAAGAAGGTAAAACAGACAAACATAGGACTAATGCGTTCCTTAACAAATTTCCGAAGAAGCAACCAGAGAGAATCGATCCCAGAAGTTCCGAAGGAAACACATAATCAAAATAAAAGATATCCTAACCGGATAAAAGAAAATATAAGGCAACCTGTAGGTATATGTCCAGGAAGAAAACAGGCATACCCGCAGGACCAGCCAAACGGAACCCTGATCTTCCAACAAAAAACTGGGAAAGACCTCAATAAGCAGACAGTTTAAGTCATCCCCTCATTACTAATGAGGTGAGCCATTCGAAATAGAATACTGCAGATTCCCGTATCCATTAAGGATAGGATTCTCTAATAACTCAAAACCGTGTCTGAGTAAAACACAAAGACGCGCTATTCTGCAAACCGCAAATAAATGTCTCGACTTTGCAGACGCATAATCGCCAAAAATATGTGAAAGCAAAAACGAGCTGCAACCTCCGGGGGGAACAAGCCCCCTTAAGGAGGGATAAACATAATCTGGGTTACCCGCATATGTAGTAGTTGGGAGTGGTAGGGAACTCGCCTCTTGAAGGACAGAACCCCCAGAGGCGGATGGCTCAGCAGACCCCTGATTCCCTGAGACCGAGGAACAGGGCGCTCTAATATGGCATATCGAACATAACTGATTGACCTGTGTCAACGGGGCCAATTCGCATTCTTCACAAGTCGAAGAATCTGTAAAATGAAACGATCTTACTGGAATCTACGCCGTGGAACAAGAACACAGCCCTTCAAGTGTGACGAATAGTAGCAGCGCCTCCGCCATGGACTTGAGAGAAGAAAGCAGGCAGCGAAGTGAAGTTCGACAACGCCGATTGCTAGTGGAGCTGTTAATATTAGTCGGGATGGTTTTGCAGAAAGACTCTTCCTGCATCTCCGGACTCTAACTTTCATCCAGGCCCTAACTGAGAGACTGATGGGATTACTTAAAGCTACCGTCCCATGTCGAAGAGTACTACCCTCCATAAGAGACAAACAAACTTCTGACACTTCTCTGCCAACCTCCTGGGACGAATGACTGGAGGATGAGGGAAGTGGGAGGAGTATTTAAGCCTTTGGCTGGGGTGTCTTTGCCTCCTCCTGGTGGCCAGGTTCTTATTTCCCAAAAGTAATGAATGCAGCTGTGGACTCTTTCCATTTAGGAAGAAAATTATTTTACAGACACTACTTTTTGAAAGATTTCTCTTCTTTTCAAGTGTAAAGCTATACTTGCTTGTATACCCAGCTGGCACCCCTAGGCATAACTGACCTATTTGTGCTTTGTTATGTCCACTAATAAGCACTTCATACTGTTAAACATATATCTACAAAATAAGAGAATGTATATTTCCCATTATAGATTTTGATTGGCTATACAAGGCCTCCAAATGTTTAGAATATAAAATGCAAAACAACATTTTACACTATTAAGAACTTAACCAGATAAGAAGGTTCCCCATAGACAGTTGCAAACATAACTTAATGAGAAATAGAACTAACCCCTGCAGCCCCTATTGCCCCTGAAGACTTCTAAAGCTCTCATAAAGTGTCTCACATCTAACAAGGAACATTAGACAGATACATCACAGATAGCAGTAACATAAGTTAAAAGGTCAGTAGCAATATTACCTTGCTGTTCGCAGACATTCTGTGCTGTATTAAAATCTGTATGGTTTAGTACTGTTGAAATGCTGTAGCAGTAGTTCTGAAATGAAATCCATGTTTCTAGACATTTGCCACTATTATCTGGGAGTTTGGTTTCTGTGGGGAAAAATATATGTTTCTATAAATATAGCGATCAGAAAATAAAAATATTGAAACAATACACAAAGTTAATCATTGACGGCAGTATAGGACTCTTTCAATGGTCTGAAATGAGAGGTGGAAAGTAGGCAAACTAAGGCCCCCATTTCAATACATGTAAATGAGTTTTTACTGAATGAATTATCACAAGGAGATCAAATCTGAGCTTAAAGGGACATAAAACCCAAAATTTTACTTTCATGATTCAGATAGAGCATGAAATTTTAAACAACACTCCAATTTACTTCTATTATCTAATTTGCTTCATTCCTAAAATATCCTTTGTTGAAGAAATAGCAATGCACATGGGTGAGCCAATCACACAATGCATTTATGTGCAGCCATAAATCAGCAGCTACTGAGCCTATTTATACATGCTTTTCAACAAAGAATATCAAGAGATAGAAGTAAATTGGAAAGTTATTTAAAATCACATGCTCTTTCTAAATCACGAAAGAAAAAGAAAGGGTTTCATGTCCCTTTAATCTGCCTCATCATCAAACCTGTGATTTCTGATTAATCTAAAGCTTTCAGGATGCAGTAGTCTCCCCTAAACCCATTTATGCCTGTCTGCTTGCATGGCTAGACCATTTATACAACACAATTGCAATCACCAAATGCATAATAAAATGACAATGCAATAACGTTTACTTTGAATTTCCCTGTCCCTGTAAAAACATGACAGCAGCCCTCACCCAATCAGAGGCTCATATCCCTTTTCAACAAAAAATACAAAATAAATGTATATTTGAAAAAAGTTTATTTGATAATCAAAGTAAATTAGAAAGTTGTATTTTTTTTAAAGTATTTTTACTTCACTGACCATTTATTATGTGTCATGTCTAATTTTATATTTTTTTAATCGATTTTCTATATATTCCAATTATTAAAGGGATAGTCTAGTCAAAATTAAACTTTCATGGTTCATATAGAGCATGCAATTTTAAGCAACTTTCTTATTTACTCCTATTATCAGTTTTCTTCATGATCTTGGTCTCTTTATTTGAAAAAGCAAAAATGTAATCTTAGAAGCCGGCCCAATTTTGGGTCAGCCCCTAGGTAGCACTTGGTGACTGGTGTCTAAATGTAGCACCTACCCAGGGTGCTGAACCAAAAATTGGTCGGCTCCTAAGCATACATTCCAGCTTTTTAAAATAAAGATACCAAGTGAACAAAGAAAAATTGATAATAGGAGAAAATTAGAAAGTTGCTTAAAATGGCATGCGCTGTCTGAATCATGAAAAACTGCCGAATCAATCTGAACAAACATCTGGGTTACATTATAATATTTTCAGGTTCCCATTGTTTTGCTTTTGCTTCCAAGTAGGGAAATGAACAAGAGCAAGTGACAAAAAACAAGCAAAAGCAAACCAAGATAAACTGTATGTGTATTTAGCTGTTCAATTAGTTTTGAGCACAACCTATAATCTTGCAATAACTCTCCTGATAAATTTTTTTAAGGTACTCTAGTGTATATAACATTGTTGCCATTGTTGTGAATACATATAAAAATAGATGGATAACTATTAGAATAGTATGTAATTGAAAGTTAGTTAAATACATGGCTTAGATTTAAAAAAAATTGGTAGCTTATTTTACTGATCATCAAATTATTAAAGGGATAGGAAAGTCAAAATTCAATTTGCATGATTCAGATTGAACATGTCATTTTAAGACACTTTTAAATTAATTTCTATTTTCAAATGTGCTTTGTTCTCTTGGTAACCCTTGTTGAAAATGAATATGCACATATCCTACACTAGGGGGAGCTAGCTGCTGATTGGTGTCTGCACATATTTGTCTCTTGTGATTGGCATTGGCTAGATGCCAGTAGTGCAATGCTGTTCCTTCAGCAAAGGATAACAAGGGAATGAAGCAAATTTGATAATAGAAGTAAATTGGAAAGTTGTTTAGAATTGTATGTTCTTTCCAAATCATGTAAGACATTTTTGGGGTTTTCTGTCCCTTTAAGTAAATAGGGTCCATTTATTAAGCAGTGGATGTTGCTTCAGAGCCCCATCGTTTCAGGTCCGCCTGAAACGGAAGTTAAGAAGCAGCCATCGTAAGACCGCTGCTCCTTAACTTCTCCGGCACCTTTTAGGTGGCGGACACAAATCATCCCGATCCAGTATGATCAGGATGATTGACGGCCCCTGCTAGCTGCCGATTGGCCGGCAGTGAGCAGCAGGCAGCATTGCACAAGCATTTCACCAGATATGCTTGTGCAATGATAAGTGCTGACAGCAAATCATGTCCGCTAACCTCTTAGTAAATCTACCCCAATGTCTCTCCTTAGCATAAACCATATTAGTGAACCCCCTTAAAGAGATACACAGAGTTCCAAGCCAAAAATTGCCTTTAATAATGCCTGAGGAGCCTCATAATACTGACGAGACATGTTATAGAAAATCTTGCCAGACAAGAGATCTTTAGTGAATCTGGTCCTTAGTTTGCTAATCTTCTGGGTTATCCAACCACTACTTCTTACCCTCTCCGCCAACAGTGAGTTGCCAGATCTAGATCACCACAAACACATTTGCTCAGAATGATTAACAGGTTCAGCTCACGTGCAACAGTTAGCATATACAGGCAGTGGATGTACAGAGTCCGCCGCCCAGTTGCCGCAAAGTTGGGCATTTAAGTTCCCACATCGAGAAGCTTGTCCGCCTGCGGCTTCGTACATGGGGCCCTTTGTAATGTTATAACTTGGAATCTAACTGGATTTTTTAGTCAGGTTTTTTTACAATGAATTTACAGAACATACCTTTTTAATGTGACAACAAAGTTAAATGGACAGTCAACTACCACATGTTTTTTGTTTAAAAAAATAGATAATCCCTTTATTACCCATTTTCCAGTTTTGCACAGCCAACATGGATATATTAATATACTTTTAACCTTGTATACACGTCTCTTTTGACAGCCCCCTGATCACATGGCTATTTATTTATTATCTATTGACTTGCATTTTAGCTAATTAGTGCAGTGTCAGCCACAACTCCACGGGCGTGAGCACAATGTTATCTAGATGGCCCACATGGATTAGCAGTGTCTTGTGAAAAGCAAATAAAAAAGCATGTGATTAAGAGGCTGTCTATAGTGGCTTAGAAATAGGCAGAAATTTAGAAGTTTAATTGTTATAAAGTAAATTAATATAAAAATGTTAGTCGTGCAAAGCTGGGTAATGGGTAATAAAGGTGTTATCTGGCACCTAGATTACGAGTTTTGCATCGTTATGGGCCATAACGCCTCATTTTCCCTAACGCTGCTATTGCAAGTTTCTGTAGTGCCACAAAAATCACCATCTACGCTCAAATCCATAAGGCTCTCTCAGAACAGTAGTTATTGATAGATCCTTACCAAAAACATTTACAAAACACTTCAAAAATATTATACAAAGTACACTTACACTCATACAAACACTCTACAATTTTTATTTTTTTAATAATTTGTTTTGAAAAAATATATATATAACGGATAAAAGATACCAGATCTTGGGTGTTAGAAAAAAAATGCACAATTTTTTTTTTTACATTGACTTACATAGACATACATGAACTTACTCTCATTTAGCTACATCTACGTACAAATATCATCACATACATACAGAAATCAATACAAACAATATACAGCACATTACGTACACAAAACATTTTTAAAATATGAAATTATCACAGTTTTGATACTTTTTCTCAGAATGACATGACATCACTCACTTTAGGCTCAACAGAAGTGTTGGAATTTAGTTTTTCATGCAATTTCTAGCCTCCATTGACTTCTATGGGGAATACGTGCTCATGCACGCGACCGGCCTCTTTCCATAACGCAAGAGAGATTTTGATCTTTGAAAACTTGTAATGGCAGCGTTATAATTGAAGCACAAATTCATTAATTCTTGCGTTGGTACCGCAATGACAAATAGATCAAGAAATAGACTATTTGCCACTGCAGTTATGAGTTTTTCTTGTGTGAACATCAGTAAGTACAACATCAAATTCTTTTAGGAAATTACATTAAATCAACTATAAATCACGATCAATTCTATCATCACCAATACAAAATCTGTTTCAAGAATTAACACATATTTAAACGGACATAAAAAATACTTTTTAAGATCTCATTTTTCAGAAACAGTAGGCAATTTTAAACACTTGTCTCATTTACGTTTATTATAGCATTTCAGTTATTCTATTTATATGCTTTGATGAAAAGTATATCTAGATAGGCTCACCAGATGATGATTGATGGCTGCACATACATGCCTTTTGTCATTGCCTTACACATGTGCATTGCTCTTTATTCAACAAACGATATAAAAACAATGAACACATTTACATCATACAAGTACATTGGATGGTTGTTAACATTGGATTCTCTCTCTGAATCATGAAAGATAAATTATGACATTAGTGTCCCTTTAACATCACGATTTAATCATAATCTAAAATTAGGAATTCAGTATAATTATAAGAAATCCTTAGAAAATATTATATTTGTTGCTTTTTTGGAAGGAACAACAATAAATGAACAGATGTGGGAGAGAATCACAATACATACAGTACATATATGTGTACATAACACACATCACGCAACAACAAAGCACACATTTATCTTTTTAATCATCACACAATAAGAATGTTGCAAAATACAACAACAGAACGAAGATTTGCAAACTAGACAGGCAGGTTGCTAATATGATGACATCATTCTAAACTTCTGAATGTGTATGAAATAAGTATATAGCGCTTGGATTTAAAACACTTATGCCTCCTCTATATTAACCTCCTCCAGGTTAAAAAAGATTAGAAATTGTAAAATATATTTAAAGGAGGCGCTAAAAAAGCTCTAAGTGCTAGAAACTAAGGGATAAGGGGAACTATGGCAGTAGCTATATAGTATGTGTTTGATTTAGTGTGAACTGATTACAATATAATGAGGCAAATTTCCACTTCTAGTGTAACCTTATAATAAATCTCAAATTCTACCAACGCTTAATATAAAAAAGAGCTAGAGATAGGATTATATAAAAAAAGGTTTACTGATTAAACATCATAAAAAACATAAACATATAAATAAAATACATATAATATTAAAAACAATAATCATGCATATTATGCAATAGGGTGAATAGGGGACCCAAAAGATGTATGTACAAATAAGAATGTGAAAAATATTAACGTAAACACTCCTAAGTAAGGATATAAGATGAGAGAGCCCAGATTTTTAACTGAGGTAAAACGCAAATAATGCGTATATTGTAGTCCTTGGTAGAAATATAATCAAGGGTTAATAAGATGACATCTGTTCATTCAAGTATGATCTGTAGAATGGTAGTCTTTGTTTAGAAAAGTAACAATCTTTAAATATTGTATACAAAGTATCCCTTTTGATGTAGCAATATATTAGCAAAAAAATGACAGTCTTTATATGAAGGGATAACGTTCTTTTCAAAATATCCCTTTGTATCCCTTTGTTCCGGCGGTTTATGGGATAATAAGTTTATTAGAGTGGCGGTGGGCTCTGGGAGCGGCGGTTTAGGGGTTAATAAGATAATACAAAAAGGAAAACAATATACAGAGGTGCAAGATGGAAAAAAACACAATATTCTGTACAAATGAACTAAGAACTGATACTCTCCTTTAGGTCAGACCGCAGCCTTCTTGCAGTCTCTCCCTTGTGACTGTGTATAGATAGATAGTAGTAGTAGATGGCGCTGGTCTATTGAGTGATTTTCTCTAGTAAGTGAAGAGAAAAAAGGCTTGATGCATATATTGAAGCCAATTAATATGGGTGCAGTATACTCACTCCATAAGATGAATCTTTACAGCTGAAAGGGAACGTAGCGTCAGATGGCAAGAGTCCACAGGTTCCTGGAGTCAAATACTGAATTTTCAGGTTTATCCAAAAGTGGACTATAAATGAATAGAGACCCAAATGACAAAAGTATACAGTGTATAATTGAAAAAATGTAGTAACTTACTCCATAAATAAGGAGATTCCAGCTCAGCACAGCAAAACAAGATCTTGACAATCTTTCAACAAACAAATAAAACCTTTTATCCTTTGTTATAATATATGCATCAAGCCTTTTTTCTCTTCACTTACTTGAGAAAATCATTCAATAGACCGGCGCCATCTACTACTACTATCTGTTAATAAGATAATATAGGTGGCGGTGGTGTAGCGGAGGCAGATTAGGGGTGTTTAGACTCGGGGTACATGTTAGGGTGTTAGGTGTAGACATTACCATAGGAATCAATGGGATATCGGGCAGCAGCGAACATAAGCTTTCGCTGCTTTCAGACTACCATTGATTCCTATGGCATCCGCCGCCTCCAGGGCGGCGGATTGAAAACCAGTTACGCTGGGCCGGAAAAGTGCCAACTGTACCTGCTAGTTATTTGATAACTAGCAAAAGTAGTCAGATAGTGCCGAACTTGCATTCGGAACACCTGGAGTGACGTAAGCATCGATCTGTGTCGGACTGAGTCCGGCGGATCATATGTTACGTCACTAAATTCTACTTTTGCTGGTCTGTAGGGTTTGATAACTAAGGCGAATCAGGCGCGCCACAAATACGCTGCGGAATTCCAGCATATTTGCGGTTGACAGCTTGATAAATAGAGGCCATAGGATGCACTTTAACCATTTTTTGTCTATTTCAGCAAATGTCTAGTTTTAGCGAAAAACGCATATGTAGCAGGTCATAGCTTAAATTTGCAGATATAGGATGCGCTTTAACCATTTATTTGTCTCTTTCAGCAAATGTCTAGTTTTAGAAACAGATATGTAGCAGGTCATAGCTTAAATGTGCAGATATAGGATGCACTTTAACCATTTGTCTCTTTCTGCAAATGTCTAGTTTAGGCGATTTTTGTATACACAATTGCATTGTATCATTTTATTTAAATGTTTTTTCATATCATAATTTTTAAGATATTTGTAATATTGACATTTTGTCATGTTAATTATTTATAGGTGATTCTGCCTTGGCTCATTACGCCATTGCGTAACCCCACAGACGAGGCCCAGGTGCGCTACAATCGTGCACACAAGCGAAACAGGGCTGTAGTGGAGTGGATGTTTGGGCTCCTCAAAATGTGTATGAGATGCCTAGACAGGTCTGGAGGAGCCCTCCAATACAGCCCTGGTAAGGTGGCAAAGATCGTTATAGCCTGCAGCGTCCTTCATAACATTGCTCAGCGGGCTGGGATGCTGCAGGCCGTCCAGGCGCCCGAGACCTCCTCCAAGACGAGGAGGATGACCCAGTTCTAGAGGGGCCATTCAGGGACGAGGGGGTCAATGTCAGAGCCAACATCATCAACCGCCATTTCAGACGGTAAATGCTATACGTTACATAGGAGCAGTGCGAATATGTGAGACTTTAGAATTGTGCGAACATGTTAGGATTGTTCAAGAAATGATTATAGCAAAATCTAAAATATATTTTATTATCATATGTAATTTATTCATCATATGATTCTGGCATTGGCTCCTGTAATGACTTTGTCACCTGATTTTTAAAGACAACATCAGATGGTAAGAATACACAATGTATGGATCGAGACTGGAAGGGGGGGGGGGGGGGTTTGCCCAGTGATCCATTATATAGCATACAATTAGTTTACATGTATTTAGTTTAGACATTATTAGATTTTAGATATTCTGAAAGGGATAAATGCCACAGATAGCAGATAAAGGGATACTCTGAAGCACATTAGAATTGACAAAGTCATACATCAGAGGTTAAGTATGGACAATGTATGTGAGTCAGCTTCACAATGTATTGTTATAACATAACACAAGAGGCTACATACGCTTAGTAAGCTATTGCTATAAACCTTTAAGGAAATAGGTAGTGTTAGGGGAGGGATGCAGAACTATGTACCATTTTATTAGAGATCTGATTTACACTTTATTTTCCATTAGGGAGATTTACTTCATCTACAGACTGAAAGTGAAGAATACCAGACTGAAACTGAAGAATACCTACAGTATGTGATCCTGTCTGTGGCATTCTTTTTCAGCTGTGCTGACTTCGAAAACTATACAAAGACAAGTTCACATGGTGAGTGTATACAATGTATGGACCGAGACTGGGGGGGGGGGGGTTGCCCAATGATCCATCATATGGCATGCAATTAGTTTACATGCATTTAGTTTTGACATTATTAGATTTTAGATATTCTGAAAGGGATAAATGCCACAGATAGCAGATCAAGGGATACTCTGAAGCACATTAGAATATACAAAGTCATACATCAGAGGTTAAAGGAACATAAAACCCCACATTTTTTGTTCATAATTTAGATAGCGCACATAATTTTAAAACACTTTCCAATTTAGTTCTGCTATCAAATTTGCTTAGTTTTCTTGTGTTCATTTGTTGAAAAGCAAGGATATAAACTCAGAAGTGTGCATGTGTCTGCAGCACTATATGTCAGCAATTTTGCAACAATGTTATACATTAGCATGAGCACTAAATGGCAGCACTATTTCCTGTCATGTAGTGCTTCAGGCATGTGCACGCTACCTACGTATCTCTTCAGCAAAGAATAACATGAGAAGGAAGAAAATTTAATAATAGAAGTACATTTGAAACTTTTTTTAAATTTGTATTCTCTATCTGAATAATGAAAGATATATTTTGGGTTTAATGTCACTTTAAGTATGGACAATGTATGTGACTCTGCTTTACAATGTATTGTTATAACATAACACAAGAGGCTAAATACGCTTAGTAAGATATTGCTATAAACATGTTAGGAAATAGGCAGTGTTAGGGGAGGGATGCAGATCTATGTACCATTTTATTAGAGATTTGATTTACACTTTATTTTCCATTAGGGAGATTTACTTCATCTACAGACTGAAAGTGAAGAATACCAGACTGAAAGTGAAGAATACCAATGTGATCATGTCTGTGGCATTGTCTTTCAACTGTGCTGACTTAAAAAAACATACAAAGACACGTTCACATGGTAAGTGTACACAATTGTCTGGAACAAGACTGGGGATGCAGGATACATCCTATGGAAAACACTTATGTTTCCTCATTTCTTTTAGATGGTATTTCACAATCCTCTATTTGGAAAGTGATGAATATGACATAATGAGGATACAATGATATTTTGAATAGAATCAACTTTTAAAGATCATACATCCAGGTAAGTTTGCACAATGCATGCTATTGGTAAGGAATAATGTGGAACATAATATATTGAATGTGTCTGTCAATTTTAACAATGTCCTATTTTTTAAGACATTTATTTAATATAAATTGCCCCTACTTTGTGCTAGAAATGACTCAGATTGTGATCAATCATACAGATGAAGGGATACATTTCATAGTTGACATTTATGTAAATTATTTTTGAAGGGACATATAATATTACATTCAATTATGTCCCTCATACAATTGAATAATTAGGAATGTTTGAATAAAATAGGATATTTGATTAATTTAAAATTATGTACAGTGTGTGTGTATATATATATATATATATATATATATATATATCCAGTCTAAACCTGGCTTTAATCTCAAAACAAAAATTACATGTTAGAGCATAGACAGAAGATGAATTTAAAATTATTATACTTACAGAATCATTTTTTAGTCACATGTATCAGGACATGTAAAGAAAAGATTAATCCCATGACTGGTTTTTAAAGTATCTATTTTACAAGCACATGCCCGATACTAAATATAATACAGTTGCACTTTTTTTTTAAATATCAACTCAGCTCAAGCAGATAATGAGTGTTAAAGTCTTGTATCTTACAAAAGTTAAGGTGGAGTTAGATACAGCCATCTAATTTTTGGTTGTGTGATTTAGAGATGTACAAATCATAAAATGTTAATGACGAGGCTATGCAGTATAAAGTCTAAATAACAACTTTGGTTATGTCACTTTTAATAAATGTGTAGGGTGAACTTGCTAGATTAAAGTGACAGTGTAGTTTATAAACGAGAGAAGAGACAGATGCGCCACATGGCCCAATATTGTTTGATCCACAAAGATTATACGACCAGGTTGTGTTATATTAGACTCACAATCTTAGGAGCACTCCAGTTAGTGCAATGGGATCAGTCTGGGATCTATAACAGTCACCCAGCAGACCGACCTCTTGGAGTAAAGATGGATAATCTGTGATGAAAATACAAGAAGACACAAAGGTGCCTATATGGCCTAGTACAGTCTTATACCAAGGAGCAATAGTATGTGTGGTAAGGTATATACTCACAATAGGTGATGCATCTCCATTGATGCTATTCAGACAGGAAGGGATCAATACAGTCACCCAACAGCCTATGACATGGCTTCCACAGGAGGCAATCAGCAAAAGTCCAGTGGACCAATATAGATCCAAATAACACACAGTAGCAAGTGTTTTAGGTAAAAATGTATTAAACTTTACTAACAAAGATTAAACTCAAGCGACGCGTTTCTCAGCAGCTAGCTGTTTCATCAGGCTTAATTTTATATTCCCATTCTTATATCTATCATTTTTTTAAAAGTTAAAAGTTTAACATAGTCTTAAAATAAATATAGCTTAGTTATTATGGTATCATTATTTGCAAGATAACCTAGGTAGATTAAATTATCTTGAAATAAAACATGATCGCTAAGTTTATTTTCACATTTAGACAGAGCTAGTTATTCTATGCCACATTGATGACTTTTCACTCTAGTGGAGTCATTTGAAGGGACAGTTAACTCATAGATATTTCAAAATAATCACCTAGATTTAGAGTTCTGCGTTAGCCTTAAAAAGCAGCGTTAAGGGGTCCTAACGCTGCTTTTTAACGCCCGCTGGTATTACGAGTTTGGCAGGTACAGGTGTACCGCTCACTTTTCTTCCGCGACTTTTGGCTACCGCAAATCCCCTTACGTCAATTGCGTATCCTATCTTTTTAATGGGATTTGCCTAACGCCGGTATTACGAGTCTTGGAAGAAGTGAGCGGTACAGCCTCTGCCTCCAAGACTCCTACCGCATAAAAAGTCAGTAGATAAGAGTTTTATGGGCTAACGCCGGAACATAAAGCTCTTAACTACAGTGCTACAAAGTACAGTAACACCCATAAACTACCTATGAACCCCTAAACCGAGGCCCCACCACATTGCAAACACTAAAATAAAATAATTTAACCCCTAATCTGCCGGCCGGACATCGCCGCCACCTACATTATACCTATGAACCCCTAATCTGCTGTCCCTAACATCGCCGACACCTATATTATATTTATTAACCCCTAATCTGCTGACCGAACATCGCCGCCACTATAATAAATGTATTAACCCCTAAACCGCCGCACTCCCGCCTCGCAAACACTATAATACATTTTATTAACCCCTAATCTGCCCTCCCTAACATCGCCGCCACCTACCTACAATTATTAACCCCTAATCTCCAGCCCCCAACGTCGCCGCTACTATAATAAAGTTATTAACCCCTAAACCTAAGTCTAACCCTAACCCTAACACCCCCCTAAATAAAATATAATTTAAATAAAACGAAATAAATTTACTATAATTAAATAAATTATTCCTATTTAAAATTAAATACTTACCTATAAAATAAACCCTAATATAGCTACAATATAACTAATAGTTACATTGTATCTATTTTAGGAATTATATTTATTTTACAGGCAACTTTGTATTTATTTTAACTAGGTACAATAGCTATTAAATAGTTATTTACTATTTAATAGCTACCTAGTTAAAATAATTACAAAATTACCTGTAAAATAAATCCTAACCTAAGTTACAAATACACCTAACACTACACTATCAATAAATTAATTAAATAAATTACCTACAATCATCTAAAATAAAATACAATTAAATAAACTAAACTATAGTACAAAAAAAAACAAACACTAAATTACAAAAAATAAAAAAAAATACAATAATTTTAATCTAATTACACCTAATCTAAGACCTCTAATAAAATAACAAAGCCCCCCAAAATAATAAAATTCCCTACCCTATACTAAATTACAAAAGTAATCAGCTCTTTTACCAGCCCTTAAAAGGGCTTTTTGCGGGGCATTGCCCCAAAGTAATCAGCTCTTTTACCTGTAAAAAAAAATACAAGACCCCCCCCCCACAAAGATTACAACCCACCACCCACACACCCCTACTCTAAAACCCACCCGATCCCCCTTAAAAAACCTAACACTACCCCATTGAAGATCACCCTACCTTGAGCCGTCTTCAGCCAGCCGGGCACCGATGGGACAGAAGAGGACATCTGGACCAGCAGAAGTCTTCATCCGATTGGGGCAGAAGAGGTCCTCCATCCAGCAGAAGTCTTCATCCAGGCGGCATCTTCTATCTTCATCCATCCGGTGCGGAGCGGGTCCATCTTCAAGACATCCGATGCGGAGCATCCTCTTCTGATGACGGCTAACACTGAATGAAGGTTCCTTTAAATAACATCATCCAAGATGGCGTCCCTCAAATTCCGATTGGCTGATAGGATTCTATCAGCCAATCGGAATTAAGGTAGGAAAAATCTGATTGGTTGATGCTATCAGCCAATCGGATTGAAGTTCAATCCGATTGGCTGATTGGATCAGCCAATAGAATGCGAGGTCAGCAGATTAGGGGTTAATAAGTGTAGGTAGGTGGCGGCGACATTGGGGGGGGACAGATTAGGGGTTAATAAATATAATATAGGTGTCAGCGATAGCGGGGGCGGCAGATTAGAGGTTAATAAGTGTAAGGTTAGGGGTGTTTAGACTTGGGTTTCATGTTAGGATGTTAGGTGTAGACTTAGAAAGGTGTTAGGTTTTTTTTCAGCCAGCTCAGCCACATTGTATCCTATGGGGAAATCATGCACAAGCACGTTTTTCCAGCTGAACGCTACCGTAAGCAAAGCTGGTATTGAGGGTTGAAGTGGAGCTAAATTTGGCTCAACGCTCACTTTTCTGAGGCTAACGCAGCCATTCAGAAAACTCGTAATACCAGCGTTGGCTTAAGGGTGCGCTGGAAAAAAAGGCTTGTTAGCACCGCAAGTCTTTACCGACAAAACTCCAAATCTAGGCAAATATTTCTCACAATTATCCTCTTTACCTGCTGGAGTGTATAAAATTGTTTACAAGTATTTCCGTTACCCTTAATTTTGAATTTAAAATAGTTTATTTTTTTCTATGGTATCTCCACCTAATCATAATGTTTTTGGCCTTAAGGCAAAGCTGTGTTTACACAGCCATTATAAGATATTACACTCCCAGTGGGGCATACAATATATAAGGTAATACAATGTAAATTTTATTTTGTTGATTGGTTTGCAGATATAAGAAGTATGTATATGTAAACAATGTGATAACGTTAGGAGATCAGATTATATCTAAAAGCTAAAAACATTTTATTTTGTTGTGGCTTCAAAATAATAATTCATATACAAACAGGAACAATTTAATTTCAGACATTATATACTCTACTGCTGATTAAATAATAAGGAATTGTAAACACATTAAAGGGACAGTCTAGGCCAAAATAAACTTTCATGATTCAGATAGAGCATGTAATTTTAAACAATTTTCCAATTGACTTTTATCACCAATTTTGCTTTGTTCTCTTGGTATTCTTAGTTGAAAGCTTAACCTAGGAGGTTCATATGCTAATTTCTTAGACCTTGAAGCCCACCTCTTTCAGATTGCATTTTAACAGTTTTTCACCACTAGAGGGTGTTAGTTCACGTATTTCATATAGATAACACTGTGCTCGTGCACGAGAAGTTATCTGTGAGCAGGCACTGATTGGCTAGACTGCAAGTCTGTCAAAAGAACTGAAAAAAGGGGCAGTTTGCAGAGGCTTAGATACAAGATAATCACAGAGGTTAAAAGTATATTATTATAGCTGTGTTAATTATGTAAAACTGGGAAATGGGTAATAAAGGGATTATCTATCTTTTAAAACAATAAAAATTCTGGTGTAGACTGTCCCTTTAAGTGAATCAAATATTATAGTTTACTGTCCCTTTAAGAATCTGCACTGAATCATTAAAAAGTTCCATCAAAGGAGGAAGATAAGTGGACAGTTTACATACAAGGTCCTCACACAGGTCAAATGGATATTCATATAACAGGATCGAGTATGATAAAATGTGTAATGGGTATTAAAGTAAATATCTATTTTTGGTTTACTGTCCCTTTAACTGTATATAACCTTTCACGAGGTATACAATCATCCATTTAAATATATTATCGTATTTAGAAATGACTGCATATTTATTTAAAAAAATTACCATTTCATATTTAAAGGGACAGTAAACCTTAAAAGTAATGTTATATAATTCTGCACATAGTGCAGAATTATATAACATTATATTAGCCAACCATTATTTAACATAATATTGCCTTTTTATTTTTAGCAAAAAACACTGTTTTACAGACCCGCTCTCTGGGCTCTGCTGAGCGGGTCTGTTTTTTTTTTCCTCAGCGTTTTTTGCTAAAAATAAAAAGGCAATATTATGTTAAATAATGTTTGGCTAATATAATGTTATATAATTCTGCACTATGTGCAGAATTATATAACATTAATTTTAAGGTTTACTGACCCTTTAATATTAGAATAGTGGGTATTATGTCAATTATTTAGTTTTAGTTAATAGCTTGTGATGGCTATTTCATTTGTAGAGAAAGGGAAATGCAACCCAAAGTTAATCTTCCATGATTCCGACAGAGCAGATTGGAATCAATAATAAAATTTGACTTTGATAATCACATATGGTTCATTCTCATGTTATCCTAAGTTTGCAAAAACTATATGCATAGGCTTATAATCAGCAAAGCATTAGTGGGAGATATCTGCTTATTTGTGGGTGGGCAGCCAACAATGCATAGTGGCAATGGTTAGCCAGATGACTTTAGATACTTCACACTATTGCATATCTGCTCCTTAACAAAAAAGACAACGTGAAAAAGAAAATTATATCTGAGCATTTCAGACAGATACATGCTCTATTTGATATTTATAAATAAGGAACAGAAACATTGAATTTCCATTAAAAAAAAAGTCACTTTATTTTCTCAAAGTAACGTCCATTATAAATACGAAGAACGTATTTCACCATTATTGAAATATAGCGTGGTAAACGTATCTTTCAACACAAGATTTGCATTTATGAAAATTTGAATATAATTTCACGCACTAGCACACAATCAATGTGCATTGTTGGGATTGTAAATACATTTAATAGACCACTGTCAATACTTCACAATGAGTCACAATATTTATTTAATAAACAATGAATACATACAATATTTACATTTTTGAATCTAAAATATTTGTAAACTTTTTTTAAATAACTTGATCAATATTAAACATCGAAATGTGTCATAAACATTTACTAATGTGACTGGATTATATTTACTATCGTGATTAAAAATAAAATCTAGTTCAAATGTCAACAAAATATATTAATATTTAATGGATTACGTATATTATATATGTGTCACATATACGCATTCTATTCTCATAAATTCTAAAGAAAAGTCTACATGCCAAATGTAGTAACAGCACCCCCAGGAGGTATGTGTATGGAAGTTACAAAGATATGAATCCATGAACCATTAAGTAACGGCCAATTAGAGTTCATCACAAAACATGACTTGAGTCAGTATGGCCTCACAGACATGCTAACAAAATTACAGTAATTTATCCAATCAGATGTACAGATACCATGTCCCATGGTGTATCTCATGTTTACTTCCCCATATAAAAGTCCATTAAACGTTGCCATTTTTGTCAGTTCTCTAATGCCTGCTGGTATATCCCTATCAACTAGCCAGGGTGTCTCCCAGGTTCACCCGAGCGGAAAGTGCTGCACTGGTCCACGCGGTTGAGGAGTTTTATCCTCAGCTGTTGGGACTCGGAAGAGGTCAACGAGTGCGGCGATCAAAAGGGCCCTCTGGGTGTCTATCACCATTTCTGTGAATTCGGTGCATGACGTCCAGAGGAGCATGGAGCAAATCATGCGGAGATTCAGGGATATGAGGTTGCAGCTTCGTAATAAAGTCCACCTCATGAGGGAGTGGAGAAGTGCCCGTCGAAGAGGTGAGGAGCCCACCCCCACGGAAACTTTTCCTACAACCTCATGAGGAGGCTTTATGCGCCCTCCTCAATATCCGTTTCCCCCGCAGATTTTCTTCTGCCCGCTCCTTGGCCCCCTCCCAGTCCCCAGCTGCTGGTCCTGAAACTCCTGACCCGGAGGCCAGTGCAGCTCCAATCGGTGACCATTGAGAAGGCACTTCAGAGGCTGAACCAGGTAAAGATCAGACTTCATATAATATTTTAATATTTGAATATATATTTAAGCAATGTGTATATAGTCATATATTCAACCTATATAGATCTCACAACAGACGTTACCTATGATGGTAGACATCTGAATTTAGATTTGTCACACATCAAATAGGAAAAATGCAATTCATAATCACTGATGCGCAATTATGCTTTTAATTATTGCGCAATGATCATGGAAGATATAATTGCGCAGACGTGAACATGTGTTTGCTGTAACAGTCAGTGGCATTACTTTTAACATGTTGGTCAAATGTATACATTGATTAGTATAAATGTGAAGAATACAGTATCCTAAATTTTCAATCTTCTAAATTACAAAAGCTATACTAGCAATATAAAATTAAAAATTGACAGACCAATGTATAACAATTGATGACAATCCAAGAATACATAAAATGACTTAAAGGGACAGTCAACAACATAAAAGATTGTACATAAATATACATGATCTCTTTATTTATAAATACATTCTAGGAAACAATGAACTCACGTGAAGAATTAAAATATGTTTAACTTTGTCAATTTGAAAAACAATGTATGATTGTTTGTGTCAAAGTTCAGATTGGTATTAATGATATCCAATCATTATTGAATATTTTACAGAGCTGGATGTTGGTGCTGGACCCTCAAGCTTGGGTTTGTCCCAGTCTGGTATGTCTCATTATACTTCTCTTTTGGCTTACAAATTCGAACATAACATTGCCTAATCCATTCACATTGATCTATATTAACATGGATCCTCTAATTAGATTTCAAGTGTATTTAAAAAGAAAAATCACGATTCAGAGATCGAATTCCATTGTAATCAAAATCACTATTTATTATTATTTGAAGATATTCCTCTGAATCTTGCTATCTTTATTTGAATGTAATATTATGGTCTTGCCCATTTTGGATTCTGCACCTGGGTAGGGCTTGACAGTTGGTGGCTACATTTAGACAACACTAACACATTTTTACACATGTGCAGAATATATAAATATATATCTCATATGCTTTGCTATTTTCTTCTTATCATTAATAGAGAAGGATAATTATATATTCATGATGATAGGAGGAAATTATATATTTGATTGAAATTGCATGCTCTATCTAATTCATTACATCAACATATGGAATAGACTATTCCTTTAGAATGACATTCTCAAATATTGATATTGAATTTATCTAAAGATAAAAAATATCTTTATTAATTATTACACTGTTTTGATGAAATAATACTGTGATTTAAATCACATCTTTCACTCTCGGATTACCTTTATATATAAGCATATTCTAACAGCACCATGATGACATAGTTTAACATATATCTTATGTCTTACATTGTGATCAATATGTGTTGTGTCAGAAACCAGATTACTGTACATTGTACAAATTTATATATGTGCCACATGTATTATGCTCTAGTTGTCACCAGTTGTTATTCAAAGTGTTGCCTGTCTGGATTTATTTCAAAACAGGGACCAATAGTAATTTTTAGATATGCCATAGATTAATATGATAAGAATCTGATGTCCAATATTTTAAGAAATCGGACATATGTGAAAGACATCATTTTCTTTCCACTCACCTTGATGAAGTAATTCATTTTTTTTCATATTAGTGGTCTAGTCTTCACCTTTTGAAAGATATGAATTTAAATAGTTTAAAATAATTTTATTTTATAATACCGAATATGTATATTTAAAGCAAATTGTGTTACATAATATTTATTTATATCATTAATAGATCTAGTTATTTTTACAAGCCAGATCCAGCACCAATGCAGACCTGCCTTTGCATGTTGCTGGTAAGTCCATTGACTCATTCATATGTCATTAAAGGTGTCTTTTTCAAAAATATTTGGATCATGGTTATGATGAAGCATTCCATTTGAATAAAACTTATAATCTACTCCTCTATACAGGTGGCCCTCGTTTTACAATGGTTCAATTTACACCGTTTCAGAATAACAACCTTTTTTTCCAGTCATGTGACTGCTATTGAAAAGCATTGAGAAGCAGTGCATTTATTAAAATAGCCAGTAGGTGGAGCTGTCCGCTTGTGTTGCAGTAAAGCCAAGCAAGCTGAAATTAATTTAGTTTAACCAGATCTGAGCTATAGAGCAGATTTCAAAGGAACAAGATCTTCCAGTCCAGATTGGAATGCATAGAAAGAACTGTTTGCAGAGAAATGCAAGTGAAGTCTGTGTTGTGTGATTATTTTATTAGGTTTATAATGCTGTCTAGCAAATGTTTTTGTTCATTTAACTTAGTTTAATTATATATTCTGTGTTGTGTGATTATTTTGTTAGGTTTATAATGCTGTCTAGCATTTAAAGTCTACATTTCAAAGCTTTTAAAATAATGTATTAGGTGTTACTTATGACAATTTTGAGAGGGGCCTGGAACCTATCTCCCTCACTTCCCATTGACTTACATTATAAACTGGGTTTCAATTTACAACGGTTTTGATTTACAACCATTCCTTCTGGAACCTAACCCCCGGCGTAAACTGAGGGCTACCTGTATACATATATTTATTTTATTAGTTTAATAGTAAGATCTCAAAACTTCTTAGTCTACACCTTTGTGCTTCAGAACATGGCTAGCATATGTTGATATTTTGTATAAATGTAGACAAAAATCATCAAGAGATACACACATGATAACTATTAAATGTTCTGTGTACTATGCTTTTTTCCGGATTTTCAAAATACAGACAATCACATTTAATTATTAATCATCGATAATTATACATTTTATTATACATGCTCCATCAAAATGATGAAAATCCTAACTTTGGTTCAGTATCTCTTTAATGCAACATTTATGTGTGTCCTTGAGCACCAGTAACACGTTATATTTGATTTTAACGTGTACACAACATATTATGTTTTACAGCTATGGATGTTACATGTGAGATGGAGGAGGATGTGGCTCCCTTGGAGTTTGATGGTACATAAAATATACATAACATGTATATAACATGTATTGTTTCAAAATCATACTATTGAAGAAAACTAAAGTCTCCAGCTTGGTCCCTTTAACCCCTTAATGACCACAGCACTTTTCCATTTTCTGTCCATTTGGGACCAAGGCTATGTTTACATTTTTGCTGTGTTTGTGTTTAGCTGTAATTTTCCTTTTACTCATTTACTCTACCCACACATATTATATACCGTTTTTCTCGCCATTAAATGGACTTTCTAAAGATATCATTATTTTCATCATATCTTATAATTTACTATAATTTTTTTTTATAAAATATGAGGAAAAATGGAAAAAAACAATCTTTTTCTAACTTTGACCCCCAAAATCTGTTACATAACTACAACCACCAAAAAACACCCATGCTAAATAGTTTCTAAATTTTGTCCTGAGTTTAGAAATACCCAATGTTTACATCTTCTTTGCTTTTTTTGTAAGTTATAGGGTCATAAATACAAGTAGCACTTTGCTATTTCCAAACTATTTTTTTTTAAATTAGCGCTAGTTACATTAGAACAGTAATATCTTTCAGGAATCTCTGAATATCCATTGACATGTAAATATTTTTTTAGTAGACAACCCAAAGTATTGATCTAGGCCCATTTTGGTATATTTCATGCCACCATTTCACCGCCAAATGCGATCAAATACAAAAAATCGTTCACTTTTTCACAAATGTTTTCACAAATTTTTGGTTTCTCACTGAAATTATTTACAAACAGCTTGTGCAATTATGGCATAACTGGTTGTAAATTCTTCTCTGGGATCCCCTTTTGTTCAGAAATAGCAGACATATATGGCTTTGGCATTGCTTTTTGGTAATTAGAAGGCCGCTAAATGCCGCTGCGCACCACACGTGTATTATGCCCAGCAGTGCAGGGGTTAATTAGGGAGCTTGTAGGGAGCTTGTAGGGTTAATTTTAGCTTTAGTGTAGTGTAGTAGACAACCCAAAGTATTGATCTAGGCCCATTTTGGTATATTTCATGCCACCATTTCACCGCCAAATGCGATCAAATAAAAAAACAACGTTCCCTTTTTCACAAACTTTTTCATAAACTTTAGATTTCTCACTGAAATTATTTACAAACAGCTTGTGTAACTATGGCACAAATGGTTGTAAATGCTTCTCTGTGATCCCCTTTGTTCAGAAATAGCAGACATATATGGCTTTGGCGTTGCTTTTTGGTAATTAGAAGGCCGCTAAATGCTGCTGAGCATCACACGTGTATTATGGCTAGCAGTGAAGGGGTTAATTAGATAGTTTGTAGGGAGCTTGCAGGGTTAATTTTAGCTTTAGTGTAGAGCTCAGCCTCCCACCTGAAACATCAGACCCCCTGGTCCCTCCCAAACAGCTCTCTTCCCTCCCCCACCCCACAATTGTCCCCGCCATCTTAAGTACTGGCAGAAACTCTGCCAGTACTAAAATAAAAGGTATATTTGTTTTTTTTAAAAGCATATTTACATATGCTTCCATGTAGGATCCCCCCTTAGCCCCCAACCTCACTGATCCCCCACCAAACAGCTCTCTAACCCTCCCCCTCTGCCTTAATGGGCGCCATCTTGGGTACTGGCAGCTGTCTGCCAGTACCCAGTTTCGTAAAAAAAGTATGCTTTTTTTTTTAAAAAAAAATTGCCCTTTTCTGTAGTGTAGCTTCCCCCCCCAAGACCAACCCCCCACCCCTTCCAGATCCCTTAGATGCGTATTTAAAACTTTTTTTTTTTGTACTTTTCTCAACATTTTTTTCTGTAGTGTAGCGGTGCACGCGCCCGCCCGCCGCCCCCCCCATGCACGTGTGCGTGTGGGCCCCCGTCGGTCCTGGCCCTGATCCCGCCCCCCTCCACTCCACACGGCCCATCGACGGCCGCCCACTCGCCTCCCAGACTGGCTCCCACCTACCAACGATACCGGCGATCGATGTCCGGTGCAGAGAGGGCCACGGAGTGGCTCTCTCTGCATCGGATGGCCAAGGGGGGTTATTGCAGGATGCCTCGATATCGAGGCATCACTGCAATAACCGGAAAGCAGCTAGAAGTGAGCAGGATCGCTTCCAGCTGCTTTCCACACCGAGGACGTACACCATACATCCTCAGGCGTTAAGTGTATTTTTTTTGAGGACGTTTAATATGAATGGTAGTATCTACCGTGTATATATTCTGAATAGTAATTGATTGAACCATCAAGCTTAAAATAATTATATTTAAGATTACAAAGGCAATCATCTTAAGATATATGGTAATCAGTGATTACCTTGTTTCAAAGACTTTTTGGAGTGGCCATTTAGATTTGATCTTATTACACACTCTCATATTATCTAATTGGTGGAGTCTTCAAAGTCTTGCTTTGTTCTCTTGGTGTTCTTAGTTGAAAGCTAAACCTAGGAGGTTCATATGCTAATTTCTAAAACCATGAAGACTGCCTCTAATCTGAATGCATTTTGACCACTAGAGGGCATTAGTTAATGTGTTTCATATATAAAACATTGAGCTCATGCACCTATAGTTACCCTGGAGTGAGCACTGATTGGCTAAAATGCAGGTCTGTCAAAATAACTGAACTAAGGGGTCAGTTTGTAGAGGCATAGATACAAGGTAATCACATAGGTAAAAATATGAATTTCTATTACAGTGTTGGTTATTCCAAACTGGACAATGGGTAATAAAGGGATTATATTTCATTTTAACCAACAATAATTCAAGTGTTGACTGTCCCTTTAAGCTGTGTTATTGGCATCAACACAGTGATATGCCATCATGTATAATTGTAATGATCATTGTTTTGTATTAGGAGAACAGTTTGGACATCACATCACAAAAAACAATCAATCTAATCAACAAGGACAGCATGTGATGATGTTTTCTCAAAACACACTCTGCAAACAATCTGCTTCCATGGAGCCGGTCCTATAGAAGCCTATTCAATACAGAGTGTGCTCCACAAGTGTAAGAAGACAACATCATCACATACAGTACCTATCCTTTACACATTAAATAACTAAAAAAATATAGATATACATAATTACTTTTTCCTCCTTCCCTTTTTACCATGAGACAGAGGCTCTGGGGAGGGCAAATGCCCTATCCAATGAGTCCTCCTTGGAGATGGTTGGTGAAGAAGGGAAGGAGGAGTATTATGAGTTGTTGGGGATTTACCAAGCAGAGGAGGAGATGGAGATGGTCCAGGAGCTGATGGTCTTCCCCTTCCTGGTCTGCTTGTCACCTCCCGGAGGATCTGCAAGATATTATTTTGTCCTTCGAGCAGGCGGTTCATTGCATTTCTCATGAACTCTCTGTGTGCCTGTTCCCTCCGGGAGCTCTGCATTTCTATCAGGAAGGCCTTCATCAGCTCCACCTCTGGTATCTCTGGGGGAAGTTCTCCTCAGGAGGAGCTGCTGCACGGCGGACTAATGCACGGGGAGCTGCTACAGGGATCTCTTCTGCATGGAGGGCTTCTTCAGGGGGGGAAGGTGCAGGGATATCTTCCAGTTCTCCCCAAGGTGGCGTGTCACCTTCTGCACCACTCTCATTCCTGGGTGAAGGAGGAGCCTGTTTGTGCTGTGTTTCCTCCTCCCCGGCCTCAGACTCTGTATAATTGAAAATTAAAGAAATAGAGATATTAGCACAGTTCCAAATAAATATGTAAATGTTATATTTAAAAGTGTATCAATGAAACTGCCTTCGTAATTCAATTGTAACCAAAAGCAATTAATACGATTTACGTATTTGCAAACCCGTCTTTCAGATATCTAGATGGTCAATATAAATGTGTTTATGCGTGTCTTAAATATGTTTAAATGCACACCTAATCTGTAGACTAAATACTAAATGTGATTGTTTTTCTTGAAATCTAACTTTCTCAAGGTAATTCTGAATGCATTTCTGTAATAATGTTGAAAAAAGCGTAATTGCGTTAGTCATATCTCTAATTTCTTTTGCGTGCGAATGGGTTATGAGGTGGATGTAAAGAGATTAGTAAATGAGCTTACCAGTAGATGAGAGGGGCAGGTTCCCGGTATCAATTCCTCCTTTGATACCGACTATGGCCACCTCAGAGATATTTGGACACAGCATTTCTTCCCAGCGGCTGTGTACAAATGTCTGTTCCGGCCTGCCACCGGTCCCTGCATGGTATGCATTCTCCCTTGACATCTTCTTCTTGAGTTCACTTCTGCAGTCCCGGTAGCGGTGCTGTATTGATTTTACATCCCTCTTGAAGTCCCCCACTGCAGTGACGGCATTCGTGATCTCCAGCCACAACTTTTTATTATCTGAAGGTGTGGCCCTTGGTGCCTACAGCCTCCTATCCCTCTCCACATAGGCTGCTATAAGGACCTCCTTCTCCTCCCTGGTATACCTCGCCTTCCTCAGCCTGGGCTTCCCCGATGTGAGCCTCTGTTGTCCGGACTGTAATGCGCCATTTCTGCGCTCCTGCCCTTCACCACTCGGCCCAGCCACTTGTTCATCTTCAACAATGTGGCTGGGCCCACCCACCCCTTCCTCTCCCCCTTCCTCTCCACCTCCCAGTCCCTCTGTCCTGCATAACCTGTTCCCTAACCTCCTCCATAACCTGCTCCCTAACCTGCTGAGTAACCTGCTGCGTAATAAGCTCTAAGAGCTCCGTGCTGATCTTCTGCCTCGGCTCTCCCCTAGCCCCCCTTCCCGCCATACTCGTTCAAAATGTGAAAGTGCCCAAATGAAAGGGGGTCAAAATAATGAACTAAAAGTAAAAAGTGCTCAAACTGTGAATGGTATTAAAAAAATAGGGTAAGGGGTATTAATTAACAGACAAACGTATATAAAAAGATTAAATGAGGGTATGTAAACAATAATTTGGTGTAAATCAAGCAAATTCTAACTATGGGATGGGTATGGGATTAAAGGGAATGTGGTATGGTGTGATATCCCTTTAAATCTGAACCTGCATAACCACTTCCTTCCTATTTAAGGAAGTGCTTACCCCTCAATCAGGGCCTGAAAATTGAAGCTGTTAACCAGATCTCCTTGCTCCTCTGTGGAGCTACTACCACTTTTTGTTATTGTTGCTTTAACCTTCAGGTATTATACTGCGCCTTCGATTCCCGCTGGGTATCTACTGTTACCTCTATTCTGACCGGGATCATTTTCTGGATTCATCCGCCAACCGGAACTTCTTTCACCACGCCGAAGTCGCGCTCACACCAAACAGACGCCAAACCTGAGAGCTGCAACTTACCTCTCAACCTTTTTTACTAAAAGGCATAACCGCTCTCCACGCTTCATACCACCGCAACTGTTAAGATAAGTACCGCTCTCCACGCTACAATTTATTCTCGCATAAAGGTTAATCCTTAAACATCATTGTTTGTTATAGGACATATCAAATACCTATATTGTGTTTCACATCTGACTCAGTATATTGCGGTTTGGGATTCAAGCTAGTATGTCTGGACTGTGTATATATTTTATTGCGTGAAAGTGTGAGTGCGTGAAGGAACTACCTCTACCTTACAAAGCAGTCTATTCATTTGCTTTGCTTGATCTACTTTAATCAGCATTAACTGTTGCATTATACTTAAACACAACTGACTTGTTCTGAACTTTAATCTCAGTTACTTATACTCATTCCTGATTTATATATATATTCCTATCTTAGTGAAGTTTCATATTACTCAATCAATTACAAAATTAATGTCTCACCTTAAATAAGTAAGTTTAATAAATCATTTTCTCTTGCTTATTTTAAGAAAAGAGCAACAAAACCTTTATTTTTCATATTCTAATTTTGGTTATCACAGAATTTTCAGGCCAATAAGGTTATAACCTGTAATATATAGGATGGATCCTAGTGAAATAAAAAATGAATTCACCAATATTCATCAAAAATTGGAATATTTAGCCAGGGCCTTAACTGAGGTACAATCAGAAAATAAAGCACTTAAAACTTTAGTAAAAGAATGTTTACCAGCAAAGAGCTCAGAAGTCCCTGAACCTCACATTAACTATCCACAACCCTTTTCTGGTAAACGAAGTAAATATAGAGACTTTAAAAATGCTTGCAAATTACTTTTTTCACTAAGGCCTAAAACTTATCACTCTGAGAGAATCAAGGTTTGTACCACCATCTCATTCCTCCAGGGGGAGCCTCGCTCATGGGCTAATAGATACTTTGAGAATAACCATCCAATTTTGGATTCCCTGGAAGAGTTTTTTTTAGCCATGACATCCCTATATGAGGACTCTCACTCCCAGATGACGGCAGAAACGAAATTGAGATCCCTAAAACAGGGTAAGAGGAATATAGAAGACTATATTACCGAATTCCAAATGTGGATAGATGATTCCAAATGGAATGAAATTAGTTTGAAGAACCAGTTCAGACTGGGCCTTTCAGAATTGTTAAAAGATGAGTTGTCCCGTTTGGAGATGCCCGAAACCCTGAACGGACTGATGAAATTAAGCACTACCCTGGATCGGCGAATACGTGAAAGGAAGGCTGAGAGAGCTACCTATGACGTACCACCTAGACGTCCGTATCTTTACACACCCAACCAGGAAAAGGGTACTTCTAATCAAACCCCAATGGAGATTGGAGCCATAAAAGGACCTTTAACACCTGAAGAAAAGGCCAGACGCAGATCTGAGAATCTTTGCTTATATTGTGGGCAAAAAGAACACTCCGTTAATAATTGCCCAATTCTTCAAAAGCAGAAGAAGGGTAAGATTCATTCAAAACATAATATTTTATACTTCACTCAAAACCCTCAACTGACTCTTAACCTTTCTTTACAGTGGGATCGGAAAAACATACAGTCTAATGCATTGATCGATTCTGGGGCAGCCGGAAATTATATCGATATTTCTTTTGTTGATTTAAATAAAATACCTAGTGTTTGCAAGGCACAACCAGTCTCTGTTAAACTCATTGATGGCTCCCTCATACAACATGGTCCCATTACTCATCAAACGATACCTTTACTAGTGACAACTGACGATGGACATACTGAATATCTTTCTTTTGACTTAATTTCCATCCACATGCATACACTTATTTTTGGCTTTACATGGTTAAAAAAAACATAACCCCAGCATTGACTGGTCCACTCCACAGATAACATTAGCATCACCATTCTGTTTAAAAACTTGTTTTCCATATCAGTTAATCTCTGCTATTGAATCCGAACTACCAGAAATTTATCAGGATCTGGCAGAGGTGTTTGATCTAAAAGAGGCAGAAAACCTCCCCCCTCATAGGGAGTTTGATTGCCCAATAGATTTGATACCTGGCTCTCAAATACCTCACGGAAAAATATACCCACTTTCACAAGAGGAACTTACTTACTTACGTTCCTATTTAGACGACAATCTTCGAAAAGGTTTTATATCCCATTCAACATCTCCAGCTGCTGCTGGAATGTTCTTAGTACGTAATAAGGACGGAACAATAAGACCTATTATTGATTATAGAGCTTTAAATGAAATTACTGTTAAAAACAGGTATCCTCTACCCCTCATACCCGAATTATTAGAACGTTTAAACGATGCTACAATCTATTCAAAACTTGATCTTAAGGGGGCTTACAATCTTGTCCGTATGAAAGAAGGTCATGAGTGGAAAACCGCCTTTAGAACCCGTTATGGGCTTTTTCAATACAATGTAATGCCCTTCGGCTTAAGCAATGCTCCTGCAACCTTCCAGCATTTTATTAATGAAATATTCCACGACCTTATGGACATCTGTGTTATAATTTACTTAGATGATATTTTAATATACTCCAAATCACCCTCTGATCACGAAAAGCATGTAAGATGGGTACTCACCCGTCTCAAGGAGCACAAATTATATGCTAAATTAGAAAAATGTGTATTCCATGTCTCTAAGATAAAATTTTTAGGTTATATAATAACTCCTAACCATGTACAAATGGATCCTGACAAAGTGTCCGCCATTAAAGATTGGCCTGCTCCCACTACTGTAAAAGCGCTACAACGCTTTATAGGTTTCGCTAATTTTTATCGAAAGTTTATTAAAAACTTTTCTTCAATAGTTAGACCACTGACACAACTGACTAGTGTTAATCAAAGATTTAAATGGTCTCAAAAAGCTCAAGAAACCTTCGAAAAACTTAAAGAGTTATTTTCTACAGCCCCAATCTTATCACTACCCAACTTTGATCTCCAATTCCAACTTGAAGTAGATGCCTCTAATACTGGCATAGGAGCAGTACTCTCCCAAAAACAAGTTGAGAATGGGGAAATTCACCCCATTGCGTTTTATTCAAGAACCTTAACTAGTGCAGAAAGTAATTATAGTGTGGGGGACAAAGAATTGTTAGCAATAAAGAGTGCCCTTGAACAATGGAGACACCTCCTAGAAGGATCTAAACTTCCATTCATTATTTTTACTGACCATAAGAATCTTGAATATTTAAAAAAAAACAAGACTTTGACAGCCAGACAAGCGAGATGGTCTCTATTTTTAGACCGTTTTAATTTTATAATTACCTACAAACCAGGCAGTCAAAATACTAAGGCTGATGCTTTATCACGTATAAACGAAAACTTAACTCATGAACCACCTAATTTTACTATCCCTCCTGAAAAAATCATAGGCGTCCTGACACCTATAGAACAAGAGGTTCATAAGGCTCTAAAACAAGATTCAATACCCCACCAAACTTGTGTTAAAGACTCTCTATCTGGACTGTACTATCATAACAGTCAATTGTATATACCCAAGAGCATGAGATCTTCAATACTCACACACACACCCATGATGATACAATGTCTGGTCATCCTGGAATTAAAAAGACCATTGAACTAACCCAACGTCATTTCTGGTGGCCTGGCATGAACAAATATATTTATGATTATGTATCAGGATGTGAGAATTGTGCCCGAAATAAATTAGTTCATAAGAGACCAATTGGTCTACTTACACCTCTGCCTATCCCAGATAAACCATGGAGTACCATAGCCATGGATTTTATTGTTGAACTTCCACTTACTCAACAATATAACACTATTATGGTAATAATTGACCATTTAACCAGACTAGCTCATTTTATCCCACTTAAGGGATTACCCTCAGCTATGACTACGGCTAAGGTATTTATCGACCACATAGTCAGACTACATGGTTTACCTACCAACATAATTACAGATAGGGGAACGCAATTTACCTCTTCTTTCTGGAGATCTCTGTGTAAATTGTTAAAGATTGACCACCTTTATACCACTGCTTTCCATCCCCAGACTAATGGACTTACAGAGAGACTTAATCAAACCATAGAACAATTCTTACGTTGTTACATATCACATCTCCAAGATGATTGGACAGTTTATCTTCCCATGGCCGAATTCACATATAACAATTCCATAAGTACCTCTATCAAAACTTCCCCCTTTTTTGCAACATATGGTTACCACCCAAACACTATATCTCTTTCTAACAAATCAGTAAATTCTCCCACAGCAACGGAATTTACATCTAACCTCCATGAAAGGTTAATTGTCCTGAAAAGACATCTTCATGAAGCCAAACAATATCAAAAAACATATTATGACTTAAAACATCGAAAGGGTCCTGATTATAAGGTTGGGGACTTAGTACTTCTATCAACAAAGAATCTTAAACTCAAAGTTCCTAGCAAGAAACTTGCGAATCAGTTCTTGGGTCCATTTCCAATAGAACATGTGATCAATTCCAACGTGGTTAGACTTAAATTGCCTAAAGACTACAAAATACATCCTTCTTTCCATATCTCATTGTTGAAACCATTCCCAACCAAAGACCATCCTTCTTCTATTCCGCCACCTCCTGTTATGGTGGATCATCAAGAAGAATTTGCGGTTGAATCCATACTGGATTCTAGGATACACAGAAATAAATTGGAATATCTCATTAAATGGAAGGGTTACGGCCCTGAGGAAAACTCTTGGCTCATCCATTCCGAAGTCCATTCGCCCCGATTGGTCAGGTTCTTCCATAAGAAATATCCACTTAAACCTCACGCAGAATCCCCAGGGGTGATTCCCTGAGGAGGGGGGCATGTGATATCCCTTTAAATCTGAACCTGCATAAGCACTTCCTTCCTATTTAAGGAAGTGCTTACCCCTCAATCAGGGCCTGAAAATTGAAGCTGTTAACCAGATCTCCTTGCTCCTCTGTGGAGCTACTACCACTTTTTGTTATTGTTGCTTTAACCTTCAGGTCTTATACTGCGCCTTCGATTCCCGCTGGGTATCTACTGTTACCTCTATTCTGACCGGGATCATTTTCTGGATTCATCCGCCAACCGGAACTTCTTTCACCACGCCGAAGTCGCGCTCACACCAAACAGACGCCGAACCTAAGAGCTGCAACTTACCTCTCAACCTTTTTTACTAAAAGGCATAACCGCTCTCCACGCTTCATACCACCGCAACTGTTAAGATAAGTACCGCTCTCCACGCTACAATTTATTCTCGCATAAAGGTTAATCCTTAAACATCATTGTTTGTTATAGGACATATCAAATACCTATATTGTGTTTCACATCTGACTCAGTATATTGTGGTTTGGGATTCAAGCTAGTATGTCTGGACTGTGTATATATTTTATTGCGTGAAAGTGTGAGTGCGTGAAGGAACTACCTCTACCTTACAAAGCAGTCTATTCATTTGCTTTGCTTGATCTACTTTAATCAGCATTAACTGTTGCATTATACTTAAACACAACTGACTTGTTCTGAACTTTAATCTCAGTTACTTATACTCATTCCTGATTTATATATATATTCCTATCTTAGTGAAGTTTCATATTACTCAATCAATTACAAAATTAATGTCTCACCTTAAATAAGTAAGTTTAATAAATCATTTTCTCTTGCTTATTTTAAGAAAAGAGCAACAAAACCTTTATTTTTCATATTCTAATTTTGGTTATCACATATGGAGTGTATGTAGTGCTACTGATATGCAAGAAACTTGCGAATCAGTTCTTGGGTCCATTTCCAATAGAACATGTGATCAATTCCAACGTGGTTAGACTTAAATTGCCTAAAGACTACAAAATACATCCTTCTTTCCATATCTCATTGTTGAAACCATTCCCAACCAAAGACCATCCTTCTTCTATTCCGCCACCTCCTGTTATGGTGGATCATCAAGAAGAATTTGCGGTTGAATCCATACTGGATTCTAGGATACACAGAAATAAATTGGAATATCTCATTAAATGGAAGGGTTACGGCCCTGAGGAAAACTCTTGGCTCATCCATTCCGAAGTCCATTCGCCCCGATTGGTCAGGTTCTTCCATAAGAAATATCCACTTAAACCTCACGCAGAATCCCCAGGGGTGATTCCCTGAGGAGGGGGGCATGTGATATCCCTTTAAATCTGAACCTGCATAAGCACTTCCTTCCTATTTAAGGAAGTGCTTACCCCTCAATCAGGGCCTGAAAATTGAAGCTGTTAACCAGATCTCCTTGCTCCTCTGTGGAGCTACTACCACTTTTTGTTATTGTTGCTTTAACCTTCAGGTCTTATACTGCGCCTTCGATTCCCGCTGGGTATCTACTGTTACCTCTATTCTGACCGGGATCATTTTCTGGATTCATCCGCCAACCGGAACTTCTTTCACCACGCCGAAGTCGCGCTCACACCAAACAGACGCCGAACCTAAGAGCTGCAACTTACCTCTCAACCTTTTTTACTAAAAGGCATAACCGCTCTCCACGCTTCATACCACCGCAACTGTTAAGATAAGTACCGCTCTCCACGCTACAATTTATTCTCGCATAAAGGTTAATCCTTAAACATCATTGTTTGTTATAGGACATATCAAATACCTATATTGTGTTTCACATCTGACTCAGTATATTGTGGTTTGGGATTCAAGCTAGTATGTCTGGACTGTGTATATATTTTATTGCGTGAAAGTGTGAGTGCGTGAAGGAACTACCTCTACCTTACAAAGCAGTCTATTCATTTGCTTTGCTTGATCTACTTTAATCAGCATTAACTGTTGCATTATACTTAAACACAACTGACTTGTTCTGAACTTTAATCTCAGTTACTTATACTCATTCCTGATTTATATATATATTCCTATCTTAGTGAAGTTTCATATTACTCAATCAATTACAAAATTAATGTCTCACCTTAAATAAGTAAGTTTAATAAATCATTTTCTCTTGCTTATTTTAAGAAAAGAGCAACAAAACCTTTATTTTTCATATTCTAATTTTGGTTATCACATATGGAGTGTATGTAGTGCTACTGATATGTGTATGTATGTATTGAATGTGTTTGCGTGTAAATGTGCTTATGTAATGTACAAAAAAACAGCACTCGCACACTCACCCAGACAAACTCTCCCTCTCTCTCTCTCTCTCTCTCTCTCTCTCTCACTAACTAACTCTCACTCACTAACTAACTCTCACTGTCTCTCACTACCTAACGCTCACTCTCTCTCTCTCACACTAACTAACTCTCACTCTCTCTCACTAACTAACTCTGTCTCTCTCTATCTCTCTCTCACTAACTAACTCGCTAACTCTCAGAAACCTCCAACGCCTAGACCTGCACCTATCTCGAAAAAGCAATACAGTCAAAGAAGCCATGGTTAGAGCATGCTTATATAGCCTATGTAAATGGTTAATGATGTACTGGTTTGCAAAGTAAAATGAGGTCCAGGTGTGCTTTAGTGATGATTTGTATGTGTGCAATGTGGAGTAGTTTTTTAATTTGCGCATGCTCATATCGAGTTTGTAAATGCACATATGTATTTCTGGAATGTGTATAATGCGATGATGTCATAGTGATCGTTTTGCATAACATTCTCCTAATTTACGGCTAGATTTAGAGTTTTGTCGGTAACGACCCGCGTAGCTAACGCCGGCTTTTTTCTGGCCGCACCATAAAAATAACTCTGGTATTGAGAGTCCAAAAAAAGGCTGCGTTAGGCTCCAAAAAAGGAGCGTAGAGCATATTTAACGCAACTGCAACTCTCGATACCAGAGTTGCTTACGGACCCGGCCAGCCTCAAAAACGTGCTCGTGCACGATTCCCCCATAGGAAACAATGGGGCTGTTTGAGCTGAAAAAAAACCTAACACCTGCAAAAAAGCCGCGTTCAGCTCCTAACGCAGCCCCATTGTTTCCTATGGGGAAACACTTCCTACGTCTGCACCTAACACCCTAACATGTACCCCGAGTCTAAACACCCCTAGCCTTATACTTATTAACCCCTAATCTGCCGCCCCCGCTATCGCTGACCCCTGCATATTTTTTTTAACCCCTAATCTGCCGCTCCGTAAACCGCCGCTACTTACATTATCCCTATGTACCCCTAATCTGCTGCCCCTAACACCGCCGACCCCTATATTATATTTATTAACCCCTAATCTGACCCCCTCAACGTCGCCTCCACCTGCCTACACTTATTAACCCCTAATCTTCCGAGCGGACCGCACCGCTACTATAATAAAGTTATTAACCCCTAATCCGCCTCACTAACCCTATAATAAATAGTATTAACCCCTCATCTGCCCTCCCTAACATCGCCGACACCTAACTTCAATTATTAACCCCTAATCTGCCGACCGGAGCTCACCGCTATTCTAATAAATGTATTAACCCCTAAAGCTAAGTCTAACCCTAACACTAACACCCCCCTAAGTTAAATATAATTTTAATCTAACAAAATTAATTAACTCTTATTAAATAAATTATTCCTATTTAAAGCTAAATACTTACCTGTAAAATAAATCCTAATATAGCTACAATATAAATTATAATTACATTGTAGCTATTTTAGGATTAATATTTATTTTACAGGCAACTTTGTAATTATTTTAACCAGGTACAATAGCTATTAAATAGTTAAGAACTATTTAATAGTTACCTAGTTAAAATAATTACAAAATTACCTGTAAAATAAATCCTAACCTAAGTTACAATTAAACCTAACACTATACTATCATTAAATTAATTAAATAAAATACCTACAATTACCTACAATTAAACCTAACACTACACTATCAATACATTAATTAAATACAATATCTACAAATAACTACAATGAAATAAACTAACTAAAGTACAAAAAATAAAAAAGAACTAAGTTACAAAAAATAAAAAAATATTTACAAACATAAGAAAAATATTACAACAATTTTAAACTAATTACACCTACTCTAAGCCCCCTAATAAAATAACAAAGACCCCAAAAATAACAAAATGCCCTACCCTATTCTAAATTACTACATTTCAAAGCTCTTTTACCTTACCAGCCCTAAACAGGGCCCTTTGCGGGGCATGCCCCAAGAAATTCAGCTCTTTTGCCTGTAAAAAAAAACATACAATACCCCCCCCCAACATTACAACCCACCACCCACATACCCGTAATCTAACCCAAACCCCCCTTAAATAAACCTAACACTAAGCCCCTGAAGATCATCCTACCTTGTCTTCACCTCACCGGGTATCACACCGATCCGTCCTGGCTCCGATATCTTCATCCAACCCAAGCGGGGGCTAGACATCCACTGAAGAAGTCCAGAAGAGGCTCCAAAGTCTTCATCCTATCCGGGAAGAAGAGTAGATCCGGACCGGCAACCATCATCTTCCAAGCGGCATCTTCTATCTTCATCCGATGAGGACCGGCTCCATCCTGAAGACCTCCGACGCGGACCCATCTTCATCCGGCGACGTCCAACTGAAGAATGAAGGTTCCTTTAAGGGACGTCATCCAAGATGGCGTCCCTCAAATTCTGATTGGCTGATAGGATTCTATCAGCCAATCGGAATTAAGGTAGGAATATTCTGATTGGCTGATGGAATCAGCCAATCAGAATCAAGTTCAATCCGATTGGCTGATCCAATCAGCCAATCAGATTGAGCTTGCATTCTATTGGCTGTTCCGATCAGCCAACAGAATGCGAGCTCAATCTGATTGGCTGATTGGATCAGCCAATCGGATTGAACTTGATTCTGATTGGCTGATTCCATCAGCCAATCAGAATATTCCTACCTTAATTCCGATTGGCTGATAGAATCCTATCAGCCAATCGGAATTGGAGGGACGCCATCTTGGATGACGTCCCTTAAAGGAACCTTCATTCTTCAGTTGGACGTCGCCAGATGAAGATGGGTCCGCGTCGGAGGTCTTCAGGATGGAGCCGGTCCTCATCGGATGAAGATAGAAGATGCCGCTTGGAAGATGATGGTTGCCGGTCCGGATCTACTCTTCTTCGTGGATAGGATGAAGACTTTGGAGCCTCTTCTGGACTTCTTCAGTGGATGTCTAGCCCCCGCTTGGGTTGGATGAAGATATCGGAGCCAGGACGGATCGGTTTGATACCCGGTGAGGTGAAGACAAGGTAGGATGATCTTCAGGGGCTTAGTGTTAGGTTTATTTAAGGGGGGTTTGGGTTAGATTAGGGGTATGTGGGTGGTGGGTTGTAATGTTGGGGGGGGGTATTGTATGTTTTTTTTTTACAGGCAAAAGAGCTGAATTTCTTGGGGCATGCCCCGCAAAGGGCCCTGTTCAGGGCTGGTAAGGTAAAAGAGCTTTGAAATGTAGTAATTTAGAATAGGGTAGGGCATTTTGTTATTTTGGGGGTCTTTGTTATTTTATTAGGGGGCTTAGAGTAGGTGTAATTAGTTTAAAATTGTTGTAATATTTTTCTTATGTTTGTAAATATTTTTTATTTTTTGTAACTTAGTTCTTTTTTATTTTTTGTACTTTAGTTAGTTTATTTCATTGTAGTTATTTGTAGATATTGTATTTAATTAATGTATTGATAGTGTAGTGTTAGGTTTAATTGTAGGTAATTGTAGGTATTTTATTTAATTAATTTAATGATAGTATAGTGTTAGGTTTAATTGTAACTTAGGTTAGGATTTATTTTACAGGTAATTTTGTAATTATTTTAACTAGGTAACTATTAAATAGTTCTTAACTATTTAATAGCTATTGTACCTGGTTAAAATAATTACAATGTTGCCTGTAAAATAAATATTAATCCTAAAATAGCTACAATGTAATTATAATTTATATTGTAGCTATATTAGGATTTATTTTACAGGTAAGTATTTAGCTTTAAATAGGAATAATTTATTTAATAAGAGATAATTAATTTCGTTAGATGTAAATTATATTTAACTTAGGGGAGTGTTAGTGTTAGGGTTAGACTTAGCTTTAGGGGTTAATACATTTATTAGAATAGCGGTGAGCTCCGGTCGGCAGATTAGGGGTTAATAATTGAAGTTAGGTGTCGGCGATGTTAGGGAGGGCAGATTAGGGGTTAATACTATTTATTATAGGGTTAGTGAGGCGGATTAGGGGTTAATACATTTATTATAGTAGCGGTGCGGTCCGCTCGGCAGATTAGGGGTTAATAAGTGTAGGCAGGTGGAGGCGACGTTGAGGGGGGCAGATTAGTGGTTAATAAATATAATATAGGGTTCGGCGGTGTTAGGGGTAGCAGATTAGGGGTACATAAGGATAACGTAGGTGGCGGCGCTTTGCGGTCGGCAGATTAGGGGTTAATAAGTGTAAGTAGTTGGCGGCGACGTTGTGGGGGTCAGATTAGGGGTTAATAAATATAATATAGGGGTCGCGGTGTTAGGGGCAGCAGATTAGGGGTACATAAGGATAACGTAGGTGGCGGTCGGCAGATTAGGGGTTAAAAAAATTTAATTGAGTGGCGGCGATGTGGGGGCACCTCGGTTTAGGGGTACATAGGTAGTTTATGGGTATTAGTGTACTTTAGATCACAGTAGTTAAGAGCTTTATGAACCGGCGTTAGCCCAGAAAGCTCTTAACTCCTGACTTTTTTCTGCGGCTGGAGTTTTGTCGTTAGATGTCTAACGCTCACTTCAGACACGACTCTAAATACCGGAGTTAGAAAGATCCCATTGAAAAGATTGGATACGTAATTTACGTAAGGGGATCTGCGGTATGGAAAAGTCGCGGCTGAAAAGTGAGCGTTAGACCCTTTTTTCAGTGACTCCAAATACCGGCGGTAGCCTAAAACCAGCGTTAGGAGCCTCTAACGCTGGTTTTCACGGCTACCGCCAAACTCTAAATCTAGGCCTTAGTATCCCAAAATCTAAATGTTAAGTGTTGAAAATGTTTATTTTTAATAATGTTTTCTAATCAGCAATGCAAAAATGTTTTGTTTGTGTATCAGTGTGCAATTCTTTTTTTCATGTTGTTTTGTTCCGTGATGCAGATCGCAACGTATTTTGATAATCCTCGTTTAGTGTAAATGTTGTGTAGTATTTGTTGTAAAGGATTGTGAACGTGGTACTCGTATTACCGCGATGTGTAACGAGGTTCTTTTCAGACTTGTAATCCCGACGTTATGAAAATAACGCACACGCTATTTGCGAACAGCCATTACGCCATCACTTGTATTCTAGCTGTATATTTTTAAACAATAAAAATTTTGGTGTTGAATGTCCCTTTAAATAAACAAATTATTTAAAATTACTTTAAAAATACTTTAAAAAACGGCCTTAATATGTTGTTGAGTTGATAGGAATCTTTGAGAACAGAAACAAGTTCATACTTTCAGTTCCATTTTTTGTTTGGGGTCTATTTCTTTTTTCTGTTATGAGCATTATTTTTTAAATTTTAAAGACACATTGCTGTCTTTTTTTTTTTTAAATCAAGCTTTATTGTTCATAAAATTGGTATAAACATAAGGAAGAGACATTTGGCATTTTAAAAACACAAAAATGTTAACATACTTTGCTACAATTTTAATGCTAACCCGCGATATTTGCATATGACTCAATTAAGGCAAGAATGAGGTTATAATGTCCCTTAATGACGTTAAAAGCAAAGTCCAATGCTTCCTAGCACAAATGTTTCCTCCAAGAGCTTGGCATTTTAACATTTTTTAAACTGTTATAAAGATAATTCAAGAACAACCTGTAAATAGTTAAACTTTAAATATATACTGTGTTTAGAGCAAGAAGTAGAAACACAGACAGGAAGGAAATGAAGAAGAGAGGGGGGAAGAGAAACCCCCCCAAAAAAAAAACAACCAGTGTGATTAATGATCTTAAAACTGCTTAAAGGGCCATAATTAGGCTTACCAGAAGTCCCACTTTTACTGGGATTGTCCCGGTTTGGAGGCACTGTCCCAGTGTCCCACCCAGTTGTTCATTCTGTCCCAGTAGGGTTGCCACCTCCAGGTTTCAAATCATGTGTCCAGGTTTCAGACCACCTTAAACCCAGACACATTATTCAAAACAACTGGACTGTGGCTCTCCAGCATAGTTGGATGCTGGTACTTTGTTACATACAGCCCTGCTTAGCTTAACATTCGTGTTCTTCAAAGTTTACATTTAGTAATACAGGCTGAGTGAGCAGCATAGTTTTTTTTTAATTTTGTAGTACTACTTGGTTTATTTTTCTAAGAATTTAGCACCCCCCGACCCCTGGTGACATTGCCGGTAATACACCTTTAGGGGAATCATATGGGTATGACTAGGAAGTGCAGACAGGCAGGATTTTTGGCCTGGATCTTGCTTTACTTCATGCAGGATAGCATTTTGGCTATAATCTTCCTGCATTATGGTATAGAGTAGCCTCTTAAACAGCTTTAGCGGGTATGTGCTTCTTTTTTACTTTCATTCAATGTTGTATTTATGCCTTATCAGTATTTGGCTCTGTTCCTTAATTAGACACATAAAACAAATATTACACTGCAGATATTAAATTGTGAAATTGATAATTATGAAAGTGATAATTATGCTTGATGTTTGGCATTATTTAGAATCTGAGATTTAGATTAATGATTTATTTGCCATGACAACGTAATGGTGCCTTTTTCACTAGGGGGTGGTGTTATGGTCTATTTAAACTGTGTGATTCACTTGTTTGACTGAGGAAGGGTAGAGTATCCACGAAACATTACACACATAAAAGCTACTACTTTAAAAGGACCGGTAATTGCCACGCCCCCTTGACCACGCTCCTGACCACACCCCCACTGGCACCGCACCAGGTGGTCCCAGTTTCACCTCTAAAAATTATGGTAAGCCTAGCCATAATACCCAAATGTTTAAACACTTGAAAGTGATGCAGCATAGCTGTAAAAAGCTGATTAGAAAATATCACCTGAACATCTCTATGTAAAAAAGAAAGATATTTTACCTCAAAAGTTCCTCAGTAGCCACCTCCCATTGTAAAGGATTTCTAAGCAGCATTTTAGTGTGTCTGTCCTGGGACATCTGAAGGGACTAGCATCGTGCACTCTCATATTATTTCACCAATCAGGTAAAGGAAGCTTACTATGAAATCTCATGAGAGTTAAGTCAAATCTCATGAGATCACAGTAAGAGTTCATGACCTCAGCACTGCTGATGCTTAATTTTTTTACCTGCAGCTGGGAGCAGCTGAGTATAACTTTTTACACAGAACTGACTCTGCTGAGCTGAGGAAATTGTGAGGTAAAATATCTTCCTTTTTTACATAGAGATGCTCAGGTGATATTTTCCTGTCAGCTTTTTACAGTTATACTGCATCAGTTTCAAGTGATTTAGCATATGAGTATTATGTCCCTTTAAGTCAATGAGATGATGTTTAGCTGTATAATTTGTTTTGTAATGGAGGGACAAGCAGACTAGAGAAAAAGATATGTGTATTTTTTTATATTTCTCCAGGGTTAACAAGTCCTTCACAGATGACCGCCACTCGTCTGGTGTTGGAACATCAGCCAACTTCCTTCCATTTTTTGGGATCAACCTTTTTGCTCCTGTGAGCATTATTAAGAAAAGGGACCGAGTATGTATTTCCTTGATTTTAGGGAGATTTAAGAAAAGTATTGTTTCCGGGGCGTGGGGGATCTCTATGTTTAGTGTGTCTGATATTGATTTGAACACCTCTGCCCAGAATCCCTGCAATCTCGGGCACAACCACCAAATATGCAAAAGCGAACCTGTTTGCCGCATCCCCTCCAGCACAAAGGACTAACTGAAGGGTAAAGACAGTGGAGTCTAGTTGGGGTGAGATACCATCTGCACATCAGTTTAAGTTGAACTTCCTGCACAGTGGCCGATACAGAGGAGCGCTTGACCAAGGAGAAGGATTAAATCCATTTAAATCCATTCCTCCTGATCAAAATCTTTGTTGAGTTCTCTATGCCAAGCTCTTTTGTATCTAGGGAGGGTACAGTCGGGCACTATCAACAGGAGTTGGTATATTAGGGAGATTAGACGTCTCTGTGGTTTGCTTGCTATGCAAAGGTATTCGAATAGGGTAGGGTCTCTATTTAACTTGTCTTTGTGGGAGTGATGTATTATATAGTGTAGCAGCTGGTTATATCTCATCCATGAGGAAAAGATGGCACCATTTATTTCTGAAATTTGGCGTTGTGTTTTAAACCTCCCGTTTTCAATCACGTTGTATAGACAGCCCATTTTAAGATTGTATTGTTTGTTTGAGCGTGTACCCAATTTGTAGTATAGTAAATCAGGATTCTCTATAATGGGTAATAGAAGTGAGAATTTAGATGAGATGTGTCATGCGTGTGCTAGTGGAGACCACCCTGTCCCATTCAAGCAAAATGTCTTGTGTCATGTGATACTTGCTTAGTATTTTGGGAATTGCTGTCTTTTTTATTATTATTATTGATAATAAATTTTATTTTTATCAGTTGAGCAATATGATTTTTAAGGAATCTGATATAAAATTAATATTTTTGTAATTATAATAACAATAAAAACTGTACCTTACTAGATAACATTAGGGTTGGAGTACATACTATTAGATATAAGACATGCCGCTCCTTCTAAATACGTGTAACAGTCTGTTCTTCTCCAGTATCCATCAATGTCCATAAACACACAGTTGCCATCTGATACAGATACCTCAGTTTCCCATGCTGTAAACCAAGGCATACTTCCATCTATCCATTCAAAATTATGCCCATTCTGTAAGAAATGTCAGCGTTTCAGACAATAAAACAGCATCAGCATCATTGTTTTATTATTACAGTTTATCATTACTTCATTAACTCCAAAATGTAAACAGTATGCAGAGATCACAATCGTCCTGCATTGTATTAGATAGTCAGAATTTGGAATTACTGTCCTCCTGTGCTTCCCACAGATCTCTGTTCTTTATAAATGCCCATGTTTCACATTGTGAATCCTGAGACTGCTAGTAGAGATACACCCCCAGTCACAATGACAATGATTTTTGTGTCAACCACAGAACAACCTATCTTTGCCCATGACCCTCCATGTGGGGTCCCCCTTCCTCAACCAGTTGCCTTCCAGTCCCAGATAGTTTCTGAGAAATGTTGGAAGGTATATAAGTAACAATGTTTATGTCAATGAGAATGCAATTAATGGAGTTCTATTGATTCTGCAACAGATACAGTTGTGTGCCACAGAGGTATGGTAACCACATACTTAACACATCAATAGTGCACTCCTTAGGTATACTGTCATAAAGCCATCTCAGAGACATCACAGCTTTACCTTAATATGTTATAAGCCATGCCATGACCATGATGCATATCTTCCAATATTCCCCAGACAGGAAAAATGGAGAACTCAACAAAAAATGACAAAACAGGTAATCAGAAAGGCTAAAGCTGATGCATCAGAGAGAGAATAGCACCTTCTTTAGATATATCAGTGAAAAGAGAAAAGTTAAGGGATGGATAGTAAAACTCAAGACTGATGATGATAGAGTAGTTGAAGGAGATGAACAAATAGCATACATGATTACTTTTGTTCAGTTTCACAACAGATTGCAAAGATAGAGATAGAGACATTCTATTAATGTGTGTTACTTTAAATAATTTGGTAGGTAGTACGTCTATTTTTACGGATACAAGTAAATAAATCCATGGGTCTAGATAATATTCATCCAAGGGTTCTAAGAGAACTTTTATCCAATATAGCTAGTCCATTAGCTGACTTATTTAATCAGTCACTGTTAACAGGAGTTGTTCTTGAATACTGAAATATTGCTAACGTAGACCCTCTTCATAAAAAGGGTAGTAGGGAAGTGGGCTCCAGATTAAAAGGATAGTAAACCCCAAAATCTTCTTTCATGATTTGGATCAAACATATCATTTTAAACAACTTTCCAATTTACTTCTATTATCAAATTTGTTTTATTATCTTGTTATCCTTTGCTGAAGGAGCAGCATTGCACTTCTGGCAGCTAGCTGAACGCTAGTCTAGTAAGCCAATCACAAGACACAAATGTGTGCAGGCACCATTCATCAACTAGCTCCCACTAGTGTAGGATATGTGCGTATTATATTTCAACAAGGGATACCAAAAGAAAGACATTTGAAAGAAAAAGTGAATTTAAAAGTGTCTTAAAATTACATGCTCTATTGATTCATGCACATTTATTATATTTTTTTGACTTTCCTATCTCTTTAAGGTATGCTTGTTAGGACTAGGCAAATAGATGGGATCCAAAATGTAATATTACCAAGAGAAAAATTATGCATATAGGATCCAAAAATCCAGAGGCCAAGTATAGTATCAATGGTTTGTAGGGGGGTTTTTGAGGGAGAGTTGGGTGGGTTATATTAATCCAAACTTAAGGGATAAGTCAAAATTATTATTTATATATTCGTGACCCTTAAGTTCCAGAACCATTAACAGTAATATACATCAGAATGTACAGTGAGATGCAAAAAAAGAGAGATTTTGCAGCGCAAAGAAAAAAGACTGTTGGTTACTGGACTAGTTAAATACTAGAACCCACTATCAGAGTATTCAAAAAAATAAGTGAAGTCACAATTCAATTCTTTAAAATACCATTGATAACTACATTCACACAAAATAACTTTATTGGGAAAAATATTAAGGTAGTAGTCCGGCTGGACTAGTACTCACGCACACTCACACACATACGGTTTAAAACTTGCTGGAACTCAGACCGTATTGTTTGATCTGAATTGCACCTTATAAAATATACATCACTTCTTTGCAGGAGGTATTTAAATATTTGTGTATATATAAGTAATCAACCCCTGTAGGTAGGTGAGTATGTTATTAGCAGTGGTAGTGGAGTGTATCTGATAAGTACTTATACAAAAAAGCACCACAATATTATATATAATGTCCGATCAAATTTCCGGTTTGTGTGCTGTCTGCATTTATCAATGTGCAGCGGACATGATATTCTACATCGTATCATGTTCGCTGGCACTTTGATAAATATGTCCCTTAGGCTTCATCTGGAATATTGTGTACAGATCTGGAGACCATATCTCCAGAAGAATATAAATAAACTAGAAACTGATATAAATATGTATAGTTTAGAGGAGAGAAGGGAAACAGGTGACACAATAGAAACATTCAAATATATGAAGGGACTAATTAAAGTGGAAGCTGAAAGCATTTTCCACAAAAAATTTTTTTTACCAAAACAAGGGGTCACAATCTTAATATAGATGGTAGCAGATTCAGGAGAAATGTCAGGAAGCATTTTTTATACAGAAAGGGTGGTGGATTCATTTAATAATCTTCCAATAGAGGTGGTAAACACAGGGACTGTAAAATAAAAAAATGTCTGGGACATGCATAAAGCTCTCCTAAGAAAATAGTAACGTAATATGGCTAGACTTGATGGACCTTTTGGTTTTAATCGACTGTCAAAGTCTATGGGGCCAGTCTATGGGGCCGATTTATTAAGCTGCGGATGCAGCTGATTACGCGCAAGACTTCAGGCTCGCCGGAAACAAAAGTTAAGAAGCAGCCGTCTAAGACAGCTGCTCCTTAAGTCATCCACCACCTCTGAGGTGGCGGACAGCAATCATCCAGATCATATCCCGAATGAAACTCCAATCCAAAAGCCTCAATGCATATATATTTTAAAAAGTTACGGCCCGATTACTAGGTTTTGTGTTATGAGAAGTGCGGTGCTAACTTGCACGTTATTGTCACCGCTCACTTACCTACAGCGCTGGTATTACAGGTTTTTACAAACCCGGCATTAAAAGGCAAGAAGTGAGCGTAGAGCAAAATTGAGCTCCTTACCGCACTCCAATACCAGTGCTGCTTAAGTCAGCGGTGAGCTGGTTTTACGTGCTCGTGCACAATTTCCCTATAGACATCAATGGGGAGAGCCGACTGAGAAAAAGTCTAACACCTGCCAAAAAGCAGCCCCATTGATTCCTATGGGGAAAAACATTTTATGTTTACACCTAACACCCTAACATGAACCCCGAGTCTAAACACCCCTAATCTTACATTTATTAACCCCTAATCTGCCGCCCCCGACATTGCCGACACCTACATTATAATTATTAACCCCTAATCTACTGCCCACAACATCCCCGACACCTACATAATGTTATTAACCCCTAATCTGCCGCCCCAACGTCGCCGCCACTATAATAAACATATTAACCCCTAAACCGCCATACTCCCGCATCGCAAGCATTAGTTAAATATTAACCCCTAATCTGCCGCCCCCAACGTCGCCGCCACTATAATAAACATATTAACCCCTAAACCGCCGTACTCCTGCATCGCAAACACTAGTTAAATATTATTAACCCCTAATCTGCCGCCCCTAACATCGCCGCCACTATACTACATTTATTAGCCCCTAAACCTAAGTCTAACCCTAACCCTAACACCCCCTAACTTAAATATAATATAAATAAAACCTTCTATCATTACCTAAATAATTCCTATTTAAAACTAAATACTTACCTATAAAATAAACCCTAAGCTAGCTACAATATAACTAATAGTTACATTGTATCTAGCTTAGGGTTTATTTTTATTTTACAGGCAAGTTAGTATTTATTTTACCTAGGTAGAATAGTTACTAAATAGTTATTAACTATTTACTAACTACCTAGCTAAAATAAAATACAAATTTACCTGTAAAATAAACTAATTACACCTAATAGCCCTATCAAAATAAAAAAAGCCCACCCAAAATAAAAAAAACCCTAGCCTTTTGCGGGGCATTGCCCCAAAGAAATCAGCTCTTTTACCTTAAAAAAAAAAAATACAAACAACCCCCCAACAGTAAAACCCACCACCCACACAACCAAACCCCCAAATAAAACCCTAACTAAAAAAACCTAAGCTCCCCATTGCCCTGAAAAGGGCATTTGGATTGGCATTGCCCTTAAGCTCTATTGCGGCCCAAAGCCCTAACCTAAAAATAAAACCCACCCAATACACCCATAAAAAAATCCTAACACTAACCCCTGAAGATCCACTTACAGTTTTGAAGATCCGACATCCATCCTCAACGAAGCCGGGAGAAGTCCTCAACGATTGGATTTGGAATAGCCAATAGAATGCGAGCTCAATCCTATTGGCTGATTGCATCAGCCAATAGGATTTTTTCTACCTTTATGCCGATTGGCTGAATTCTATCAGCCAATCGGAATCTAAGGGACGCCATCTTGGATGATGTCACTTAAAGGTACCTTCATTCGTCGGGTAGTCGTCGTTGGAGGAGGATGCTCCGCGCCGGATGTCTTGAAGATGGACCCGTTCCGCGCCGGATGGATGAAGATAGAATATGCCATCTGGATGAAGACTTCTGCCCGTCTGGAGGACCACTTCTCCCGGCTTGGATGAAGACGTCTCCTGGCTTCGTTGAGGACTTCTCCCGGCTTCGTTGAGGATGGATGTTGGATCTTCAAAACTGTAAGTGGATCTTCAGGGGTTAGTGTTAGGATTTTTTTATGGGTGTATTGGGTGGGTTTTATTTTTAGGTTAGGTCTTTGGGCTGCAATAGAGCTAAATGCCCTTTTAAGGGCAATGCCCATCCAAATGCCCTTTTCAGGGCAATGGGGAGCTTAGGTTTTTTTAGTTAGGGTTTAATTTGGGGGGTTGGTTGTGTGGGTGGTGGGTTTTACTGTTGGGGAGGTTGTTTGTATTTTTTTATTCAGGTAAAAGAGCTGATTTCTTTGGGGCAATGCCCCGCAAAAGGCCCTTTTAAGGGCTATTGGTAGTTTAGTTTAGGCTAGGGTGTTTTTTATTTTGGGGGGGCTTTTTTTATTTTGATAGGGCTATTAGATTAGGTGTAATTAGTTTAAAGATCTGGTAATTTGTTTTTTATTTTCTATAATTTAGTGGCTTTTTTTTTGTAATTTAGGTAATTGTATTAAATTTATTTCATTGTATTTAATTTAGGGAATTTATTACAGGTTAGGTTTTATTTTACAGGTAAAGTTGTATTTATTTTAACTAGGTAGTTAGTAAATAGTTAATAACTATTTAGTAACTATTCTACCTAGTTAAAATAAATACAAACTTGCCTGTAAAATAAAAATAAACCCTAAGCTAGATACAATGTAACTATTAGTTATATTGTAGCTAGCTTAGGGTTTATTTTATAGGTAAGTATTTAGTTTTAAATAGGAATAATTTAGGTAATAATTGTAGGTTTTATTTATATTTATTTTAATTATATTTAAGTTAGGGGGTGTTAGGGTTAGACTTAGGTTTAGGGGTTAATAAATATAATAGCGGCGACGTTGGGGGCGGCAGATTAGGGGTTAATAGATGTAGGTAGGTTGCGGCGATGTTAGGGACAGCAGATTAGGGGTTAATAATATTTAACTAGTGTTTGCGAGGTGGGAGTACGGCAGTTTAGGGGTTAATATGTTTATTATAGTGGCGGCAATGCCCGGAGCAGAAGATTAGGGATTAATTAATTTATTATAGTGTTTGCGATGCGGGAGGGCCTCGGTTTAGGGGTTAATAGGTAGTTTATGGGTGTTAGTATACTTTTTAGCACTTTAGTTATGAGTTTTATGCTACGGCTTTGTAGCGTAAAACTCATAACTACTGACTTTAAAATGCGGTACGAATCTTGTGGGATAGGCTGTACCGCTCACTTTTTGGCATCCCAGGACAAACTTGTAGTACCGGCGCTATGGAAGTCCCATAGAAAAAAGACTATACGAAATTTGCGTGTTGATTTGCGGTAAGGCCAAAAAAGTGTGCGGTGCCCCTAATTCTGCAAGATTTGTAATACCAGCGGTAGTAAAAAAGCAGCATTATGAGGCTTAACGCTGCTTTTTTACTTATAACGCAAGTCTCGTAATCTAGCCGTTAGTAAGGACATTGAATTCTTACTGCTCTATATAGTTCACATGATTAGATGTTTATGTCACATGTCCACTAACACATAGCAATTGTATATGTTTCTCCATTCTTTTATGACAACTACTAGAAATGATGTGCCTGATGATAAATACAAAAAACACTTTTTACCATGGAGAGAAAAGACTGAAAATCACTGGGGCTTTTTTTAACATTATGTTATAATCTTTGTGTTTATCCTTCACATCTTAAACCTGCATAAACATTTCTCAAGCTAAATTTCCTTTCTACATTTTTTGAGCGTTTTTTCTGAACAGACAAGACTTCTCTTGCAAAAGCAGAGAGCTTTAGAACATTGGGCCCTATATGTTGTCTCTGCCACAAGTTCTCTATATTATGCCCCAAAGAGATGTTTTAATTTGCTATTAGAAAACTTCAGTTGCACAACCAAAAATAAAGAAAATTCTCTTCTACACTGAAACCCCATCATACAATGGATGGACAATGTAGATAGCTCAATAAAATCTGTTGAACTGATGAAAATATGGAGTTAGAGGTAGTATGCACATGCTAGTTTTTTTTTGTAGTCTCCACGTGCCAGTAAAGGTTTTGCTTGGCAGAATTGTAAATACCATCACTGGTCACAAATGTGGTCTGTGGAGAACATCTGCAGCAGGTGGGTCTGGTGAAACAGATTAGACAGTAAGGGGCCTATCTATCAAGCTCTGTACTTGAGGGCCCGTGTTTCTGGCGTTGTTCCATAACCCTGTCCGCCTCATTAGAGCAGGAATTCAACCCGATCGAGTATGATCAGGTTGATTGACACCCCCCTGCTGGCGGCCAATTGGCCCCGAGTCTGCAGGGGCCGGCGTTGCACCAGCAGCTCACAAAAGCTGCTGGTGCAATGCTGAATATGGAGAGCGTATTGCTCTCCGCATTCAACGATATCTGTCGGACCTGATCCGCACTCTCGGATCAGGTCCGACAGACATTTCTTAAATAGGACTCTATGTCTAGAATGTCATAATAGTCTGTCTAGACAGTTCAACGGTAGTCAAATTCTCATTATTTAATATACCCTTTTAAGTGTGTGCTGAGAGTTAAAACTAAGTGGCTATTAGCATGAAACGTCAGTTAATAAAGGACATTTTGCAACTTTAAACTAAAGTTTACGTTTTAAACAAAAGCCTATAACAAAAGCCTCACTTGTGGATGTCCCTCTAAGTCATGTAGCTCCCAAATGTTACTAATGACCCATTTATGACTCCTATTCCAAGCAGTTCTGTAAGGCTTATAGTAATAGTGACTATGAGGCCAATTTATCAAAGGTCTTGCGGACCTGATCCGACAGTGCGGATCAGGTCCGCAAGACCTCGCTGAATGCGAAGAGCAATATGCTCTCCGTATTCAGCATTGCACCAGCAGCTCACAAGAGCTGCTGGTGCAACGCCGCCCCCTGCAGACTCGCTGCCAATGGGCCGCCATCAGGGAGGTATCAATCAACCCGATTGTACTCGATCAGGTTGAATTGCGGCGATGTCTGTCCGCCTGCTCAGAGCAGGAGGACAGGGTTATGGAGCAGCGGTCTTTAGACCACTGCTTCATAACTGCTGTTTCTGGCGAGTCTGAAGACTCGCCAGAAACACAGCCCTTTAAGCTCCATTCGGAACTTGATAAATGGGCCTCCTTGTCTGCTTTTCAAAGTCCATCTCCTGAACAGGGCTTAACTAAACAGTACTAATTCACTACCCCTGTTACTTCTTTCCAATGTAAGGCTATTCTTAACCCATTTTAGTTTTCTTTGATTCTTTTCTTTTATATTGTTTTATTGCCTTATCACAAATACAAATTTTGATTTATTTGGAAGAAGATTAGTGGCCATCATATAATGCAAAGTCACTTGAGTGTATATGGCAGAAATCCACAGCCCTCCCATCTCTCGTGTGGATTATTTTGGCCAGAAATTGGAAGTTAATGATATTAGAAAATAAAAAATAAAGCACATCTTTTCTATGTCCCGCTGCACTGTATACACTTTGCCTTAGAAATTTAATCACATCAAAGTTGAGCAATACAAACATAAAAAAATTATTGAAGAACCCATATAAAGCAAATGTGAGATAAGTTAGGAAAACTTAGGAAAACACATGGAAACATAATTCTGGCAAAGCAAAACCTTGTTTCAAAGTAACAAAGTGAAAACCCTGTTTCATCCCTCTACCTCATTAAAAAGGCCAAATTATATAAATTAAACATTTATAGGGCTAGAGTACGAGTGGCACACTAACTGTAGCATGCAAAAGTTATCAGGATTTTTTTAAGCTTTTTGCATGCAACAGAAATAGCATGCATATTATAAGTGGAATGGTAAAAGTGTTTGCTTGAGCGCAATCACGATTCAGGTTAGTGCGACTTCATAGCTTTGGTAAATTGTAAGGGGGAGAAGTTGAATTAAACACCACATAAATACATGTTAAAGAAAAGTCACAATAATATAAACACTGCCACAGAGGTTATTTCATCCTCAGAAATATGAGACAAACTAGCCAACTCAGAGTGAAGTGAAGGGCTATCCCCCAAATCAGCAGAACTATGCTTAACCTTTCTCTTATGTTTCCCAAAGATAGGTAAAGCATTTAGCGCAGCAGAGACAGCGAACTGAGGTTGTGAAATAAAATCCGCTGGGAATAAACCACCTTCAACAGGAGTTACAGGTGCTCCGCGGGGAACTTCTTGTGATATAGGGTTAAAAGGGGACTGCGGTACAAGAATAGGCATCTCCTGGACAACAGAGCCCTGAGAGGTGGATGGCTCAGAGAGAATAAGCTTACCAGAAGGATTAACAGATTTAAACACCTTCTTAGCTTTAAAAACATCACCTAGGCAGATAGAGCAAAATTGTTCAGGGGGGCAAACATAGTCTCCTCACATTATAAACATATATTATTTATAGAGATAGCTGAGCTAGAACCCTCTGAGGGGTTAATATCAGTGTCCTCCATAGGATAACGGATCTCAACACACGGTCAAAAATAAAAAAAACTTTAATTACCAAGAGTGGCACCTCTACCCGCAGCCTTGGTTGAGGTACTTACCACCTCCCAGATCGTACAGGACTGAATTCGATATCTCCCTGCAGCAACAAACTTCCCTGCCGTAGCGTTACAGGAACAGGATTAGTCGGGGACCGCCCCCCATTCTAGACAAAACCGTGCAAAGCTAATATAAGCTGCCCACACTGAAAAAAAAAAAAAAAATACCCCTGCTTCCATCTGCCACCCTAATAAAAAACCTCTCATGAGCCAGACCCCATACACAAAGTGCTCTGTTGGCAAAGGAGCTAAGCAGCACACAATGTCTTCCCCAACTGCTCATAAGATCCACCTCAACTACGGAGGAGATTGTCCCCAGATCCTTTAGAGTTTTCAATTAGTGTCACGCTGTGACTGTAAGGATCTCTCCAATATACATAGTCTCCTAGGTATATTTCCCAGATTAAACATTAAAGGGACTTACCCTCTAGAATCAGCGCTGTGGAGGAGACACAGCGTCTCAAAGTGTGACAGTCTCTCCTCAACATTGCCTGACAGTGACCTGAGTGAAATAAAGGGAAACAGTGTAAAACGCTAACACTGGTTCCCCAAGGGGTTGTTAGATCAAACAGCTAGATATTACACAGAGCACAATCCCTGCCACATCCAGCTGCTAACCTTCACCACTACTCTCACAGAGAGATTTACATGGTTACTTAAAAAAAAAAAAAAAACTTCCTCTCTTGAAGGGAAAATACCAATTAAAGGACTCTTCATTTCTTCTAACACTTTCTCTGCCACCTCCATTAGTGACAAAAGGCAAAGAATGCTTGGGGGATAGGGAAAGTGGGAGCAATATTTATAGCCATTGGCTGAGGTGTCTTTGCCTCCTCCTGGTGGCCAGGTGTTGATATTCAGTAATGAATGAAGTCATGGGGGCATATTTATCAAGCTCCGTATGGAGCTTGATGACCCGTGTTTCTGGCGAGCCTTCAGGCTCACCGGAAACACAATTTATGAAGCAGCGGTCTAAAGACCGCTGCTCCATAACCTGTCCTTCTGCTCTGAGGCGGAGGACAGACATCGTCAGAAATCAACCCGATCAAATTCAATTGGGTTGATTGACACCCCCTGCTAGTGGCTGATTGGCCGAGAATCTGCAGAGGGCGGCATTGCACCAGCAATTCACAAGAACTACTGGTGCAATAATAAATGCAGAGAGCGTATGCTGTTGGCATTTATCGATGTGCAGCGGACATGATCAGCTATATTGGATCATGTCCACTCGCACAATGATAATTCGGCCCCATGGACTCTTCCTGCCTTTGGAAATAAATATTGGTATACATTATTTAAAATTATTATACTGTACATACTGAGTGTAAAGTATTCTAAATAATCAAGAGAATATATACACTCACCGGCCACTTTATTAGGTAAACCTGTTTAATTGCTTGGTAACACAAATTGCTAATCAGCCAATCACATGGCAGCAACTCAATGCATTTAGGCATCTAGACGTGGTGAAGAAGACTTGCTAAAGTTCAAACCGAGCATCAGAATGGGGAAGAGAGGGGATTTAAGTGACTTTGAATGTGGCATAGATGTTGGTGCCAGTCGGGCTGGTCTGAGAATTTAAAAAACTGCTGATCTACTGGGATTTTCATGCACAGCCATCTCTAGGCTTTGCAGAGAATGGTACGAAAAAGAGAAAATATCCAAGGAGCGGCAGTTGTGTGGACGACAATGCCTTGTTGATGTCAGAGGTCAGAGGAGAATGGGCAGACTGGTTCGAGATGATAGGCAAAATTAACTCAAATAACCACTCTTTACAACCAAGGTATGCAGAATACCATCTCTGAACGCACAACAATTCGAACCTTGAAGCAGATGGGCTACAGCAGCAGAAGACCACAACGGGTGCCACTCCTCTCAGCTAAGAACAGGAAACTGAGGCTACAATTCGCACAGGCTCACCGAAATTGGACAATAGAAGATAAAAAAAATGTTGCCTGGTCTGATGAGTCTCGATTTTAGCTGCAACATTCAGATGGTAGGGTCAGAATTTGGCGTAAACAACATGAAAGCATGGATCCATCCTGCCTTGTATTAACGGTTCAGGCTGCTGGTGGTGGTGTAATGATGTGGGGGATATTTTCTTGACACACTTTGGGCCTCTTAGTACCAATTAAGCATCTTTTAAATGCCACGGCCTACCTGAGTATTGTTGCTGACCATGTCCATCCCTTTATGACTACAGTGTACCCATCATCTGATGGCTACTTCCAGCAGGATAATGCACCATGTCACAAAGCTCAAATCATCTCAAACTGGTTTCTTGAACATGACAATGAGTTCACTGTAATGGCCTCTACAGTCACCAGATCTCAATCCAATAGAGCTCCTTTGGGATGTGGTGGAACGGGAGATTCGCATCATGGATGTGCAGCCGACAAATCTGCAGCAACTGCGTAATGCTATCATGTCAATATGGATCAAAATCTCTGAGGAATGTTTTCAACACCTTGTTGAATCTATGCCACAAAGAATAAAGGCAGTTCTGAAGGCAAAAGGGGGTCCAAACTGGTACTAGCAAGGTGTACCTTATAAAGTGGCCGGTGAGTGTGTGTATATATATATATATATATATATATATTAATTACAGTATGTATAAGTAAGTAAGTTTAAATAATTTATATTAATATCATTTTATTAGTTTATATTTAATATTTCAGTAAAGTGCACTGAAGATAGGAATTCTTAATATGCACTAACCTTACCGAGTTAGTCCTAAATTGCGAACCCTGATGCGGGTTATATTTGTAATTAAATATATATTTCTATATATCTGATACTGTTCATATAAAAAACATATCTATACCTATATATTTATAGGAATAGATATACAGGTAAAGGTATATATAGATTTATATAGAAATATGTATTTAAATAAAAAGTACATTATATCTGTGTGTGAAGAACATTGGAATGTGAATTATCCAAAATTCATGTTGGGTTTAACGCACTTGAATAAAAGTGATTGGGTTAGTTTGTGAGTATGGGTGTTAGGTTTTTTTAGTTTGCGAGTTCCATTGAAGTCTATAGGGAAATAAGTTAATGCAATTGCTACTTTGCAAAGTCTATCTTTTTGTTAATATTAGGTTTCGCTCGTACGCAAACTTTTTACTTTCAACTCATAATACGAGCGCAACCCGACCCATGCAAAAAGCCTCCGTCTAGCAAAGTTAACATGTGAGCGGGACTGCAAAAAAGGGCTCCACTCGTAATTTAGCCCATGGTAAATCATGATAAATAAATAAATGTACAAAAAAAAAAAAACTTACATCTGAAATGAAGAATCCAATCCAGTGGGAATAGCCCAGTCGATTAACAATAATTGTTAGGAAAGCTTGGTGATACTCATCATTTAGGCTGACCAAATCAGCCCCATATTTCTGGCAGTTACTATAAGCATCAAACCAGGTCATATTGCCTGAGATTATTCTGTACATCTTGTTCCCGTACTGCAAAATGTCATCCACAGGAAATATGTCCGATCCATTCATTACACTAGGAGAACTACCTAATAATGAAAAATAAGACATCTCAATTACTTTGCTGTGCTGTAAGAACTCAGTAATCATATAAAATATTCAGGTAAATAATTATATACCATACAATTAATAGCTAATAACAGAGATGTAGAGTTTCATGTCCTTTTAAAAAATATGCCACATTTACCAAGTAAACACATTCCACAGCTTCATAAAACTAAATGTATAAATAGAATCACAAAGCAAATTAAACTTTAGCAAGATGAAAATGTATTCATTGTTTTTGATTTTTCTAAGCAAATTCAGTATTGATTCTAGAGTATATAATTTAAGGTTGTGTCCAAAAAACAAAAACAAAAATTAAAATCTATAGCTGACAGCCATTGTAAAATGCAGTCCAAGGAAAACAATCCAAATCAAGACAAAAAAGTTAAAAACACCTCAAGCTGATCCTCCTCGTCTGGTCATTGCTGAAGCTGGATTCAATATATTAGATATCCCCCCATTTTATGATAAAAGCGTTTTGGTAATGGTGATATCTTAAAAAAGGGATCCGATTTGGGATTGAGATTGCTTGTGAAATTTTAAAAAGGACTGAATTAAGTGTTTGACGTGTCGCCTAGAGGCGTTTTATTATACATCTCTGTACTTTGAAGTTGTAATGTAAATCCTCCCTTTATACAGCAATGTATAGAAACATAATTTACATGTGTGAACCCAAACTCAATCCCTTTTGTTATAATACAATAGTGAAATATGGACATGGGTATATTGTACATAATATGTATAAAATATATTATTTATATGTACGATATTGTAAAATCCTGTAATATGTATTTTAAAGGGACAGTCAAGTCCAATTTTTTTTTCATGATTTAAATAGGGCATGCAATTTTAAACAACTTCCCAATTTAATTTTTATCACAAATTTTGCTTTGTTCTCTTTGTATTCTTAGTTGAAAGCTAAACCTAGGAGGTTCATATGCTAATTTCTTAGACCTTGAAGACTGCCTCTAATCTGAATACATTTTGACCACTAGAGGGCATTAGTTCACATGTTTCATATAGATAACATTGAGCTCATGCACATAAAGTGACCTAGGAGTGAGCACTGATTGGCTATACTGCATGTCTGTCAAAAGAACTAAAATAAGGGGGCAGTCAGCAGAAGCTTAGATACAAGATAATTACAGAGGTAAAACGTGTATTATTATAACTGTATTGGTTATGCAAAACTGGGGAATGGGTAATAAAAGGATTATCTTTCTTTTTAAACAACAAAAATTCTGGTGTTGACTGTCCCTTTAAGTCTTGTGATTTAAAAAATTATGTTTTTATTTTTTGGCTTTTATTGGAAGAACATTTTGTGTTTGGGATATTACTATTTCATAGAAGACAGTAGCTGTCTAATTTTACCGAAGTGTGTTTTTTTAACTTTGCGCTATGCAAAATGTGTTTTTTGAAGGTAAAGGGTGGTCACACCAAATATTGATTTGATTTTGATTTTTCTTCCGTTTGCTCACTTTGCAAAATGTTAATTAAAATAAAATAATAACATTTCTATTTTTTAAAGCATTTTTACATTAAATCTTTTTTCACGCCTTCCTATAACTTTTTCACAGTAGTCTCTCTCTCTCTCTCTCTCTCTCTCTCTCTATATATATATATATATATTTTTTTTTTTAAAAGAGTGAAGAACAAAACTATTTAATATTTCAACTATTTCGATTTTTAAATGAACAAAAACGCAGTGTTAACATTGTTTGAAAGTGATATGGATTATGACAAGGTGTTTGGAAAACAGCCAATAGAATGCAAGCTCAATCTGATTGGCCGATCGAATCAGCCAATCGGATTGAACTTGATTCTGATTGGCTGATTCCATCAGCCAATCAGAATATTCCTACCTTAATTCCGATTGGCTGATAGAATCCTATCAGCCAATCGGAATTCGAGGGACGCCATCTTGGATGACGTCCCTTAAAGGAACCGTCATTCGGCTAGTAGGCGTCGGGAGAAGAGGATGTTCCGCATCGGAGGTCTGCAAGATGGATCCGGAAGAAAGAAGATTGAAGATGCCGTTGATAGAAGACTTCATCCGGATCATGAACCTCTTCAGCTCCCGCTTGGATGAAGACTTCAGCCGGATCATGGACCTCTTCAGCCCCCCGCTTGGGCTTGGATCAGGACATCGGAGGAGCTCTTCAGGACGGATCGGTGAACCTGGTAGGGTGAAGACAAGGTAGGAAGATCTTCAGGGGCTTAGTGTTAGGTTTATTTAAGGGGGGTTTGGGTTAGATTAGGGGTATGTGGGTGGTGGGTTGTAATGTTGGGGGGGGGTATTGTATGTTTTTTTTTACAGGCAAAAGAGCTGAATTTTTGGGGCATGCCCCGCAAAGGGCCCTGTTCAGGGCTGGTAAGGTAAAAGAGCTTTGAAATGTAGTAATTTAGAATAGGGTAGGGCATTTTGTTATTTTGGGGGTCTTTGTTATTTTATTAGGTGGCTTAGAGTAGGTGTAATTAGTTTAAAATTGTTGTAATATTTTTCTTATGTTTGTAAATATTTTTTTATTTTTTGTAACTTAGTTCTTTTTTATTTTTTGTACTTTAGTTAGTTTATTTCATTGTAGTTATTTGTAGGAATTGTATTTAATTTATTTATTGATAGTGTAGTGTTAGGTTTAATTGTAGATAATTGTAGGTATTTTATTTAATTAATTTAATGATAGTATGGTGTTAGGTTTAATTGTAACAGGTTAGGATTTATTTTACAGGTAATTTTGTTATTATTTTAACTAGGTAACTATTAAATAGTTCTTAACTATTTACTAGCTATTGTACCTGGTTAAAATAATTACAAAGTTGCCTGTAAAATAAATATTAATCCTAAAATAGCTACAATGTAATTATAATTTATATTGTAGCTATATTAGGATTTATTTTACAGGTAAGTATTTAGCTTTAAATAGGAATAATTTATTTAATAAGAGTTAATTAATTTCGTTAGATAAAAATTATATTTAACTTAGGGGGGTGTTAGTGTTAGAGTTAGACTTAGCTTTAGGGGTTAATCCATTTATTATAGTAGCGGTGAGCTCCGGTCGGCAGATTAGGGGTTAATGTTTGAAGTTAGGTGTCGGCGATGTTAGGGAGGGCAGATTAGGGGTTAATACTATTTATTATAGGGTTAGTGAGGCGGATTAGGGGTTAATAACTTTATTATAGTAGCACTCAGGTCCGCTCGGCAGATTAGGGGTTAATAAGTGTAGTTAGGTGGAGGCGACGTTGTGGGGGGCAGATTAGGGGTTAATAAATATAATATAGGGGTCGGCGGTGTTAGGGGCAGCAGATTAGGGGTACATAAGGATAATGTAAGTAGCGGCGGTTTACGGAGCGGCAGATTAGGGGTTAAAAATAATATGCAGGGGTCAGCGATAGCGGGGGCGGCAGATTAGGGGTTAATAAGTGTAAGGTTAGGGGTGTTTAGACTCGGGGTACATGTTAGGGTGTTAGGTGCAGACGTAGGAAGTGTTTCCCCATAGCAAACAATGGGGCTGCGTTAAGAGCTGAACGCAGCTTTTTTGCAGGTGTTAGTTTTTTTTTCAGCTCAAACAGCCCCATTGTTTCCTATGGGGGAATCGTGCACGAGCACGTTTTTGAGGCTGGCCGCTTGCGTAAGCAACTCTGGTATCGAGAGTTGAAGCTGCGTTAAAAATGCTCTACGCTCCTTTTTTGGAGCCTAACGCAGCCTTTTTGTGGACTCTCAATACCAGAGTTATTTTTATGGTGCGGCCAGAAAAAAGCCAGCGTTAGCTACGCGGGTCGTTACCGACAAAACTCCAAATCTAGGCCTATGTGTTTAATAAACGCCCCTATAAGGGACACCACATTAACCCAAAATCCTGTCCACACTGCTCTAACAATGTTAAAATTACTATCACAAGGCTCACCCTTTATAAAATAAACAGTATTCATCTTTCAGGATACACAATGGGGATTATTAATTATAAATTAATAATTATAAATTAATAATTGTAGTATTTACCAATCCACATGGGTAGATCCCATAATGACCAGGAGCACCTTTAAACTAGTTAATGTAGGAGCAGAGAAGCAGGTAGCTATAAGCAAACTACAGAACAGAGGGGAACTGAGTTTTTGAGTGATAGTGAAGGGGACACAATGCCGTTGGGCCAGCCTAATAAACCCTGTATTAAAGTAAATGAACAACAGGTTTTTCAGATGGACATCAAAGAAAGAGAGGGGGAGGAGGCACAGGAAGAGGCGCAAGAGGAAGGCAGGGATACAGAAGAACAAGGGGGGCACGCAACAAGTACAAAGTATAAAAATTATCAACTTGTCTAATATAATGTTGTCACCAGATGAACAGCAGGTACTGAATTTAGGACTTGGCTTTGTTCCAAAGAATAACTTTGACCTTTTCAACACAATTGTTGATGTCAATAGACTAGTAAGAGACCTGACTCTCAAAAAGTTTTTTTTGGAACATGGCCACCGATAGCAGTATGATTACTGACAATGCCTAGGTATCACCTGATGATACACTTAATCCTTTTGACCAAGTAGAATTTTCAGACACTTGTGATTATTTAACCCTACATGATCTTCTAGTGGAATCCAGTCACCCCTGATAAAATCAAAATGGCACACAGTGGCTTTAAACCTCGCTCTCATTTCTATCCTACTAGAGAGAGAGGGCCTTTTCTTGATGCCCTTCACCATAGAATAGAGGAAGACCTTATAGAATTAGCAAAAAAATCATAAGAAAACTTTTTCTAATTTGAGTCCCTCTCAGCAACAAGCCCTGACTAAGCTTAAGAATAGAAATAACATCATAATTAAAGATTCAAAAAAAAGGGGGCAGTATAGTCATTATGAATAAATCAGGCTACATTATAGAATGTTCCAATCAGCCAATAGAATGCAAGCTCAATCCTATTGTCTGATTGGATTAGCCAATAGGATTGAATCTCAATCCTATTTGCTTATTGCATCAGCCAATAGGATTTTTTCAACTTTTTCAACTTGCAATCAGCCAATCAGAATTCAAGGGACGCCATCTTGGACGACGTCTCTTAAAGGAACCTTTATTCTTCAGTAGCTGTCAAAAGAAGAGGATGCTCGGCGCCAGATGTCTTGAAGATGGAGCTGCTCCGTGTCGGAAAGGATGAAGATAGAATATGCCGTCTGGATGAAGACTTCTGCCCACCTGGAGGACCACTTCTTGCCGCTTGGATGAAGACTTCTCCCGGCTTCATTAAAGACTTCTTGCTGCTTGGATGAAGACTTCTCCTGGCTTCGTTGAGGATGGATGTCTGGTCTTCAAAAACTGTAAGTGGATCTTCGGGGGTTAGTGTTAGGTTTTTTTAAGGGTTTTATTTTTAGCTTAGGGTTTGGGCTGAAAAAGAGCTAAATGCCCTTTCTTTCATGTAATTAGCAAGAGTCCATGAGCTAGTGACGTATGGGATATACATTCCTACCAGGAGGGGCAGTTTCCCAAACCTCAAAATGCCTATAAATACACCCCTCACGACACCCACAAATCAGTTTTACAAACTTTGCCTCCTATGGAGGTGGTGAAGTAAGTTTGTGCTAGATTCTACGTTGATATGCGCTCCGCAGCAGGTTGGAGCCCGGTTTTCCTCTCAGCGTGCAGTGAATGTCAGAGGGATGTGAGGAGAGTATTGCCTATTTGAATTCAATGATCTCCTTCTACGGGGTCTATTTCATAGGTTCTCTGTTATCGGTCGTAGAGATTCATCTGTTACCTCCCTTTTCAGATCGACGATATACTCTTATATATACCATTACCTCTACTGATTCTCGTTTCAGTACTGGTTTGGCTTTCTACTACATGTAGATGAGTGTCCTGGGGTAAGTAAGTCTTATTTTCTGTGACACTCTAAGCTATGGTTGGGCACTTTTATATAAAGTTCTAAATATATGTATTCAAACATTTGTTTGCCTTGACTCAGGATGTTCAACGTTCCTTATTTCAGACAGTCAGTTTCATATTTAGGATAATGCATATGAATAAATCAATTTTTTTCTTACCTTAAAATTTGACTTTTTTTCCTGTGGGCTGTTAGGCTCGCGGGGGCTGAAAATGCTTCATTTTATTGCGTCATTCTTGGCGCAGACTTTTTTGGCGCAAATTTTTTTTTTCTGTTTCCGGCGTCATATGTGTCGCCGGAAGTTGCGTCATTTTTGACGTTTTTTTGCGCCGAAGGTGTCGGCGTTCCGGATGTGGCGTCATTTTTGGCGCCAAAAGCATTTAGGCGCCAAATAATGTGGGCGTCTTTTTTGGCGCTAAAAAATATGGGCGTCAATATTGTCTCCACATTATTTAAGTCTCATTATTTATTGCTTCTGGTTGCTAGAAGCTTGTTCACTGGCATTTTTTCCCATTCCTGAAACTGTCATTTAAGGAATTTGATCAATTTTGCTTTATATGTTGTTTTTTCTATTACATATTGCAAGATGTCCCAGATTGACACTGAGTCAGAAGATACTTCTGGAAAAATGCTGCCTGGTGCTGGATCTACCAAAGTTAAGTGTATCTGCTGTAAACTTTTGGTATCTGTTCCTCCAGCTGTTGTTTGTAATGAATGTCATGACAAACTTGTTAATGCAGATAATATTTCCTTTAGTAATGTTACATTACCTGTTGCTGTTCCGTCAACATCTAATACTCAGAGTGTTCCTGTTAACATAAGAGATTTTGTTTCTAAATCCATTAAGAAAGCTATGTCTGTTATTCCTCCTTCAAGTAAACGTAAAAGGTCTTTTAAAACTTCTCATTTTTCAGATGAATTTTTAAATGAACATCATCATTCTGATTCTGATAATGGTTCCTCTGGTTCAGAGGATTCTGTCTCAGAGGTTGATGCTGATAAATCTTCATATTTATTCAAAATGGAATTTATTCGTTCTTTACTTAAAGAAGTCTTAATTGCATTAGAAATAGAGGATTCTGGTCCTCTTGATACTAAATCTAAACGTTTAAATAAGGTTTTAAAATCTCCTGTAGTTATTCCAGAAGTTTTTCCTGTCCCTGATGCTATTTCTGAAGTAATCTCCAAGGAATGGAATAATTTGGGTAATTCATTTACTCCTTCTAAACGTTTTAAGCAATTATATCCTGTGCCATCTGACAGATTAGAATTTTGGGACAAAATCCCTAAAGTTGATGGGGCTGTCTCTACTCTTGCTAAGCGTACTACTATTCCTATGGCAGATAGTACTTCCTTTAAGGATCCTTTAGATAGGAAGATTGAATCCTTTCTAAGAAAAGCTTACTTATGTTCAGGTAATCTTCTTAGACCTGCTATATCTTTAGCGGATGTTGCAGCAGCTTCAACATTTTGGTTAGAAGCCTTAGCGCAACAAGTTACAGATAATAATTCTCATAGCATTGTTAATCTTCTTCAACATGCTAATAACTTTATTTGTGATGCCATCTTTGATATCATTAGAGTTGATGTCAGGTATATGTCTCTAGCTATTTTAGCTAGAAGAGCTTTATGGCTTAAAACTTGGAATGCTGATATGTCTTCTAAGTCAACTTTGCTTTCCCTTTCTTTCCAGGGTAATAAATTATTTGGTTCTCAGTTGGATTCTATTATCTCAACTGTTACTGGAGGGAAAGGAACTTTTTTACCACAGGATAACAAATCTAAAGGTAAATTTAGGTCTAATAATCGTTTTCGTTCCTTTCGTCACAATAAGGAACAAAAGCCTGATCCTTCACCCACAGGAGCGGTATCAGTTTGGAAACCATCTCCAGTCTGGAATAAATCCAAGCCTTTTAGAAAACCAAAGCCAGCTCCCAAGTCCACATGAAGGTGCGGTCCTCATTCCAGCCCAGCTGGTAGGGGGCAGATTACGATTTTTCAAAGAAATTTGGATCAATTCAATTCACAATCTTTGGAGTCAAAACATTGTTTCAGAAGGGTACAGAATTGGCTTCAAGATAAGGCCTCCTGCAAAGAGATTTTTTCTTTCCCGTGTCCCAGTAAATCCAGCGAAGGCTCAAGCATTTCTGAAATGTGTTTCAGATCTAGAGTTGGCTGGAGTAATTATGCCAGTTCCAGTTCTGGAACAGGGGCTGGGGTTTTATTCAAATCTCTTCATTGTACCAAAGAAGGAGAATTCCTTCAGACCAGTTCTGGATCTAAAAATATTGAATCGTTATGTAAGGATACCAACATTCAAAATGGTAACTATAAGGACTATCCTGCCTTTTGTTCAGCAAGGGCATTATATGTCCACAATAGATTTACAGGATGCATATCTGCATATTCCGATTCATCCAGATCACTTTCAGTTTCTGAGATTCTCTTTCCTAGACAAGCATTACCAGTTTGTGGCTCTGCCGTTTGGCCTAGCAACAGCTCCAAGGATTTTTACAAAGGTTATCGGTGCCCTTCTGTCTGTAATCAGAGAACAGGGTATTGTGGTATTTCCTTATTTGGACGATATCTTGGTACTTGCTCAGTCTTCACATTTAGCAGAATCTCATACGAATCGTCTTGTATTGTTTCTTCGAGAACATGGTTGGAGGATCAATTTACCAAAAAGTTCATTGATTCCTCAGACAAGGGTAACCTTTTTAGGTTTCCAGATAGATTCAGTGTCCATGACTCTGTCTCTGACAGACAAGAGACATCTAAAATTAATTTCAGCTTGTCAAAACCTTCAGTCTCAATCATTCCCTTCGGTAGCCTTATGCATGGAAATTCTAGGTCTTATGACTGCTGCATCGGACGCGATCCACTTTGCTCATTTTCACATGCGACCTCTTCAGCTCTGTATGCTGAACCAGTGGTGCAGGGATTACACAAAGATATCTCAATTAATATCTTTAAAACCGATTGTACGACACTCTCTGACGTGATGGACAGATCACCATCGTTTAGTTCAGGGGGCTTCTTTAGTTCTTCCGACCTGGACTGTAATTTCAATAGATGCAAGTCTGACAGGTTGGGGAGCCGTTTGGGGGTCTCTGACAGCACAAGGGGTTTGGGAATCTCAGGAGGTGAGATTACCAATCAATATTTTGGAACTCCATGCAATTTTCAGAGCTCTTCAGTCATGGCCTCTTCTAAAGAGAGAATCGTTCATTTGTTTTCAGACAGACAATGTCACAACTGTGGCATACATCAATCATCAAGGAGGGACTCACAGTCCTCTGGCTATGAAAGAAGTATCTCGAATACTGGTATGGGCGGAATCCAGCTCCTGTCTAGTTTCTGCGGTTCATATCCGAGGAATAGACAATTGGGAAGCGGATTATCTCAGTCGCCAAATGTTACATCCGGGCGAATGGTCTCTTCACCCAGAGGTATTTCTTCAGATTGTTCAAATGTGGGGACTTCCAGAAATAGATCTGATGGCTTCTCATCTAAACAAGAAACTTCCCAGGTATCTGTCCAGATCCAGGGATCCTCAAGCGGAAGCAGTGGATGCATTGTCAATTCCTTGGAAGTATCATCCTGCCTATATCTTTCCGCCTCTAGTTCTTCTTCCAAGAGTAATCTCCAAGATTCTGAAGGAATGCTCGTTTGTTCTGCTGGTGGCTCCAGCGTGGCCTCACAGGTTTTGGTATGCGGTTCTTGTCTGGATGGCCTCTTGCCAACCGTGGACTCTTCCGTTAAGACCAGACCTTCTGTCGCAAGGTCCTTTTTTCCATCAGGATCTCAAATCCTTAAATTTAAAGGTATGGAGATTGAACGCTTGATTATTAGTCAAAGAGGTTTCTCTGACTCTGTGATTAATTGTCAGAGTATTTCAGTTATGCTGCTTTTCCTTTAAGGTGTACTAACCAATCACAGGTACACACTCTCTTTATCACACCTGCTCACACCCCCAAGCTTTGCTTAGTAATTTGTAAAACTCCCTGAGAGACATACTTGTTCCTGAGCTAACTACCAATTTAACTATACTTTAAACAACCTAAGGATTTCAAAGTACTATTCAACTATTTCTATCTGTGTGAGCAAACCTAATCTAATCCTTTCAGAGTGTTTATTTATATTTCAGACTGATTCAGCCTTTCTGTTTCATCTCTCCCTGAACCGGATGCCTGCAGTTTTCACAGACTTCCAGCTGCACTCAGCTAATCAGACTGCAGCCTGTTCCACATTTTCACAGACTGATTTACCTAACTAAGGAGTGTAATATCCAATCTCATCAAAGGTAACTCTCAAACCTTGTTCCATAATTGTTTCAGCTTTAATATTGTCAGAAATCCTTCTGAGCTCTGGATAAGTGATTGTGGTGACATCACACTCCAAACACTGCGCCTCTCTCCCTCAACACAGGATCTCATCTCTGCATGTCAGCTGCAGCTTCAACTGAAGGGAGACAAGCATAACTGAAGGGAGACAAGCATATCTGATCTGGTTAGTTAACTAAAGTATAAGATTTCTATGTCTAATGACTGTATGACTACTACTTGCATTTATTCCTGAACTACAAAGTACCTTGCTAACTTACTAATTTCCTGTGCTGTTTGTATCTGACTGTTAGCTAAACAGTTCAGAATCCTACCAATATTAAAAGGCTTAATTTACACCAAATCAACCTGGTGTCACTTCACATAGTGTTCACTTTCTGATTTGGTGTTACAAAACACAATTTTATCGTCTTTAAATTTAACAGTTACTCAAGTTAATACTGTTAATGTTACATATTACTAAGCCTGAAAAAGAAAAGTAAGCTGGTTAAAGTTATGGATCCAGCTGAATTACCCCAGGTTGTTTATAATTTGAGTCAGAAAATCGACCAAATGGGGCAAGCTATTAGAGACTTATAAGTGGAGAATAAAGTGTTAAAGGATATGTTCAAGGACAATAGAGAACAAAGATTTCCTACACCTGAACCACAAGTGAGTTTGCCAGAAGCATTTTCTGGTGACAGAAGGAATTACAGACAGTTTAAAAATGCATGTTATCTATTGTACAGGTGTGTTGGGTTAATAAACTATGCGCTGTGGGGGTAAAAGCTAGGGAGTCTCGAAGAAGTAATCTCACAAACTTCAAAGTGGGGGTAAAATCTGGATTGGATGAGACTCTTAAGCGCTTGTGCTTAATTACCCAATAAGGAAAGATAGTCTTACTATGTAGTTGGATTCAATGAGATCTATTTATTTTTAGAATTATAAATACATACAATAAAATTTAAAACAATAGAAATTGATTCTTAAAACAAATCTAACTGGTTGGCCAACCATACAGTGTGAATAAAATGTTATAATATGTTTTCCAATCCCTGTTACTTAGTGTGTTATACAAACATATCTGTATATTTGAATTTTTGAATTTTGGTTTAATTGCAGATATTTTTTATGGATTTGATATAGTGGACTTGTGAAGAAGTATGGTATCCACAAAGAATATTCGCAATATTAATTCTTAATTACCATATTTACCATATTCGTTTGTTTAAAGCTGAACATACATAATTAAAATAGCGTCAATGGTATCAACAATATAATTAAAATAGCGTCAATGGTATCAACAATAGTAACAAATAATAAAAGTGAAACAAAAATAAAGTGATACAGTAAAAATCGTATAAGTTATGAAAGATAAAGTCTTTCTGCCGTGATCGTTAGAGTAATTGTTAATTGCTTTTTGTTAAAAGCGCTGTTGTTAAGTCCTCCGTGGGGATAGTATGTGCGGGCGTGCTGCAACACGTTTTTATCTAATTGCTATATATATTGCGATTATAAGTCACTGTTAAGTAGTTTTGGTTATCTGTCCTTCACATTAACTTCCTTAGTTGGTGTAGGTATAATACCTAAAGCCTCTCACTTATCCCACTGATAGAGTGAAGGTTCTTACCACTGTATCATATTTAAGAGCAGAGCCTAGGAAATGGGCTGATCAATTATTTGAAACCAATTCACCTATCCTAAATTCATTAACAGATTTTTTTAATGCATTGGATGAATTGTATACAGATACAGATGTACAACTAACAGCTGAACATAAAATGAGACAACTAAAGCAAGGGAAGAAGCCTATTGAAGATTACACCGCAGAATTCAAGTTGCATGCTTCTGATTCCTCTTGGAGTATGATTTCTTTAAGAAATCAGTACAGGTTAGGGTTATCCGAAAGTATAAAGGATGAACTCTCTCGTATAGAAATGCCCAATACTTTAGAACCTAGACAGAAGACTGAGAGAAAGAAAGGCAGAAAGAATGCAGACAGAAACAACACCACAATCGCATGCATCTTCTTATTCTCCAACTACTACTATCAGTTCAGAAACCATTACTCCTATGGAAATTGGAGTGATTAAAGGGCCGCTTACCCCAGAGGAGAGGATGAGAAGAAGATCTAAACAACTGTGTATGTACTGTGCCAGCCCTAACCATACCGTTTCTGAATGCCCAGTTCTTCGCAAGAACAAGAAGAGTAAGTTAATCATGTTACATAATTCACACTATAGTAACAGCTCAACAGCTTACTGTAACCTCTCTCTTTTACTACAGTGGGACCTTAGAAGATTGGAGACAACTGCCATCATTGATTCGGGCGCCTTTGGCAATTTCATTGATGCTACTATAGTAACAAAAAATAAAATTCCAACTGTTTTGAAAAAGATACCGGTGTCCCTCAAAGTTATTGATGGTTCAACACTAACAGAAGGTCCAGTCACACACCACACTGTCCCACTACTTGTACTTACACCCGAAGGACATACAGAATACATCACCTTTGATGTCATACCTTCTTCCTCATTTTCCAGTTATTTTAGGGGTTCATTGGTTACAACTTCATTATCCCACAATAGATTGGTCTACATTTAAGTTACCTTTACACTCTGCATATTGTAAGAATACTTGTTATCCTCAACAATCTATCATGCTAACTTCTACTGAAGAATTTAACATCCCAAAAGTTTATAATGAGTTTGCAGATGTCTTTAGCAAAACCGAAGCTGAATCTTTACCTCCCCATAGGGTATACGATTGCCCTATAGAACTAATACCAGGTTCCACCCTACCAGTTGGCCATTTATACCCATTAAGTCAAGCCGAACTCGATTATTTAAAACAATACCTACAAGATAACCTTAAAAAAGGTTTCATTAGACCATCTTCATCCCCAACAGCAGCAGGTATGTTCTTTGTGACAAATAAGGATTCTAGTTTGAGACCAATAATTGATTACAGAGAGCTAAATAAACGAACCGTTAAAAACCGATATCCGTTACCATTAATTCCGGAACTAATTGAAAGACTTACCAATGCCAAGATTTTCACAAAGCTTGACCTGCGCGGCGCTTACAATTTAATTCGCATTAGAGAAGGTGACGAATGGCTCACTGCTTTCCGAACCAGGTATGGTCTGTATGAATATTTAGTGATGCCATTCGGCCTTTGTAATGCGCCCGCAGCCTTCCAACATTTCATTAACGACATTTTTCGTGACTTACTGGATATATGCATAGTCGTTTACCTAGACGACATTCTCATTTACTCCAACAATATGACAGATCACATCAAACATGTACGTTGGGTGCTTGCCAGATTAAAAGTACATAAATTATATGCTAAATTGGAAAAATGTTCATTCCACAAATCAACAATTTAATTTTTAGGTTATACAATTTCCTCCTCAGGAATTCAGATGCAAACCGAAAAGGTAGATTCCGTTAGAGACTGGCCAGTACCAACCAATAAAAAAGAACTACAGAGATTCTTAGGCTTCACTAATTACTATCGCAAATTTATTAGAGATTTTTCTGGGATAGTAAAACCACTCACGCAACTCACCGGCTCCACAGTATCATTCCATTGGACCCAGAAACATACTGAAATATTTCAACATTTAAAAAATCGATTCATCTCAGCACCAATCTTAAGATTTCCAAATGTAAATTTACAATATGTTTTGGAGGTAGACTCATCAGACTACGCAATCGGTGCCATTCTATCACAACGTAATTCAGAAAGCTCCCCACTTCATCCTGTATCCTTTTTCTCCAAGATTATGTCTCCTGCTGAAAAGAACTATACCATCGGTGATAAAGAACTACTAGCTATTAGGAGGGCACTAGAATTTTGGAGACATCTCTTGGAGGGAGCCCAGCATCCCATATTAATTTATACGGATCACAAGAACTTACAATACCTCCAAAATAACAAAACACTGTCCTCACGTCAGGTGCGATGGAGTTTATACTTTTCTAGATTTGACTTTCACATCATTTACAGATCTGCTAACAAAAATGGAAAGGCTGATGCCCTCTCAAGACAACTTCTAAAGATCGATGACTCTCCAACTCCAACTGCTATTATACCAGCAGAAAAATTCATTGGTTTCACTTCAGATCTCTTAACAGAAATAAGAAATTCCTCAGCTCCTGTTGAACAAGTTCATAACAAAAACATCAAGCAAAAAGATGGTGTTTACTACTATAATGATCGAATATTCTTACCAACTGACTTACGTTTAAAGATTCTAAACGAACATCATGACACTCCTTTAGCAGGACATCCAGGGGTAAATAGGACTCTGGAACTAATTTCCAGGAATTACTGGTGGCCTCACATGAAGGATACAATCAAGGAATACATTAAAAGTTGTGTAATATGTCAGATCTCAAAAAATGACCGGTCAACACCTTATGGACTGCTTATGTCCCTCCTAGTTTCGAATTCTCCATGGCAGCAGATTGGTATAGATTTTATTGTAGAGTTACCACCTTCCAATAACCAGAATACCATCATGGTTGTTATTGATACATTCACCAAAATGGCACATTTTTTACCATATCACAAAATTCCATCATCATCTGAAACTGCTACTCTCTTCTTGAATCATATCCTAAAATTACATGGGGTACCTTCCGTAATTATTTCTGATAGAGGGTCTCAGTTTACGTCCCGTTTCTGGAAAGACCTATGCAAAGCCTTAAATATTTAACACCATTATACAACATCATATCACCCTCAAGCGAATGGACAGACTGAGAGAGTGAATCAGTGGCTCGATGAATACCTCCGCTGTTTCTGTTCATGTCAACAACAAGATTGGACAAAATACTTACCTTATGCAGAATTTGCATATAACAACTTAACAAGCACCTCTACAAAGATGACCCCGTTCTATGCAAATTATGGGTACCATCCCAGCTTCACTTCTTTATCTTCAACACCAGCAGACTCACCTATGGTGGATGAACTAAAGAACACCCTATTAGAAAACTTCCGTATCATCAAAGAAAATATTGGAAAGGCGCAAAATTCCCAGAAATTTTACTATGACTTGAGACATAGGAAACCACCAGAATATAAAATAGGTGATCAAGTATGGTTGTCGACGAAGAATCTGAAGTTTCATCTGCCAAGTAAAAAGTTCACTCAGAAATATTGTGGTCCTTTCCTTATCACTAAAGTGGTAAATGTCAATGCTGTCACGTTACAGCTTCCGACAACCATGAAGATCCACCCCACTTTCCATGTTTCTCTGTTGAAACCCTACCATCCCACTAGGTCTTCTGTTCCCCCATTGCCCACAACGTTGGTACCATCTGAAAATGATGTCTTTGAAGTTGAAAGGATCTTGGATTCCCGAATGTCCGGTGGGGTTCTCCAATATCTAATTAGATGGAAAAACTTCACAGAGGAGGAGGATAGTTGGGAACCATCTAGCAATCTTTCTGCACCTAGATTGGTATCCCTTTTCCATTGTCGCAACCCAGACCGTCCTCGACCTCAAGCTGAGGATCAGCTTGCTTGAGGAGGGGGTCCTGTCAGAGTATTTCAGTTATGCTGCTTTTCCTTTAAGGTGTACTAACCAATCACAGGTACACACTCCCTTTATCACACCTGCTCACACCCCCAAGCTTTGCTTAGTAATTTGTAAAACTCCCTGAGAGACATACTTGTTCCTGAGCTAACTACCAATTTAACTATACTTTAAACAACCTAAGGATTTCAAAGTACTATTCAACTATTTCTATCTGTGTGAGCAAACCTAATCTAATCCTTTCAGAGTGTTTATTTATATTTCAAACTGATTCAGCCTTTCTGTTTCATCTCTCCCTGAACCGGATGCCTGCAGTTTTCACAGACTTCCAGCTGCACTCAGCTAATCAGACTGCAGCCTGTTCCACATTTTCACAGACTGATTTACCTAACTAAGGAGTGTAATATCCAATCTCATCAAAGGTAACTCTCAAACCTTGTTCCATAATTGTTTCAGCTTTAATATTGTCAGAAATCCTTCTGAGCTCTGGATAAGTGATTGTGGTGACATCACACTCCAAACACCGCGCCTCTCTCCCTCAACACAGGATCTCATCTCTGCATGTCAGCTGCAGCTTCAACTGAAGGGAGACAAGCATAACTGAAGGGAGACAAGCATATCTGATCTGGTTAGTTAACTAAAGTATAAGATTTCTATGTCTAATGACTGTATGACTACTACTTGCATTTATTCCTGAACTACAAAGTACCTTGCTAACTTACTAATTTCCTGTGCTGTTTGTATCTGACTGTTAGCTAAACAGTTCAGAATCCTACCAATATTAAAAGGCTTAATTTACACCAAATCAACCTGGTGTCACTTCACATAGTGTTCACTTTCTGATTTGGTGTTACAAAACACAATTTTATTGTCTTTAAATTTAACATTTACTCAAGTTAGTACTGTTAATGTTACATTAATACTATGTTACAGGCTCGTAAATCTGTATCTAGGGAGATATATTATAGAGTCTGGAAGACTTACATTTCTTGGTGTCTTTCTCATCATTTTTCCTGGCATTTTTTTAGAATTCCGAGAATTTTACAGTTTCTTCAGGATGGTTTGGATAAAGGTTTGTCTGCAAGTTCCTTGAAAGGACAAATCTCTGCTCTTTCTGTTCTTTTTCACAGAAAGATTGCTAATCTTCCTGATATTCATTGTTTTGTACAAGCTTTGGTTCATATAAAACCTGTCATTAAGTCAATTTCTCCTCCTTGGAGTTTGAATTTGGTTCTGGGGGCTCTTCAATCTCCTCCGTTTGAACCTATGCATTCATTGGTCATTAAATTACTTTCTTGGAAAGTTTTGTTTCTTTTGGCCATCTCTTCTGCTAGAAGAGTTTCTGAATTATCTGATCTTTCTTGTGAGTCTCCTTTTTCTGATTTTTCATCAGGATAAGGCGGTGTTGCGAACTTCTTTTAAATTTTTACCTAAGGTTGTGACTTCTAACAACATTAGTAGAGAAATTGTGGTTCCTTCATTATGTCCTAATCCTAAGAATTCTAAGGAGAGATCATTGCATTCTTTGGATGTAGTTAGAGCTTTGAAATATTATGTTGAAGCTACTAAGAATTTCAGAAAGACTTCTAGTCTATTTGTTATCTTTTCCGGTTCTAGGAAAGGTCAGAAGGCCTCTGCCATTTCTTTGGCATCTTGGTTGAAATCTTTAATTCATCATGCTTATGTCGAGTCGGGTAAAACTCCGCCTCAAAGGATTACAGCTCATTCTACTAGGTCAGTTTCTACTTCCTGGGCGTTTAGGAATGAAGCTTCGGTTGATCAGATTTGCAAAGCAGCAACTTGGTCTTCTTTGCATACTTTTACTAAATTCTACCATTTTGATGTGTTTTCTTCTTCTGAAGCAGTTTTTGGTAGAAAAGTACTTCAGGCAGCTGTTTCAGTTTGATTCTTCTACTTATAATTTCAGTTTTTTTCATTATAAGATTTAAACTTTATTTTGGGTGTGGATTATTTTCAGCGGAATTGGCTGTCTTTATTTTATCCCTCCCTCTCTAGTGACTCTTGCGTGGAAGATCCACATCTTGGGTAGTCATTATCCCATACGTCACTAGCTCATGGACTCTTGCTAATTACATGAAAGAAAACATAATTTATGTAAGAACTTACCTGATAAATTCATTTCTTTCATATTAGCAAGAGTCCATGAGGCCCACCCTTTTTGTGGTGGTTATGATTTTTTTGTATAAAGCACAATTATTCCAATTCCTTATTTTTTATGCTTTCGCACTTTTTTCTTATCACCCCACTTCTTGGCTATGCGTTAAACTGATTTGTGGGTGTGGTGAGGGGTGTATTTATAGGCATTTTGAGGTTTGGGAAACTTTGCCCCTCCTGGTAGGAATGTATATCCCATACGTCACTAGCTCATGGACTCTTGCTAATATGAAAGAAATGAATTTATCAGGTAAGTTCTTACATAAATTATGTTTTTAAGGGCAATGCCCATCCAAATTCCATTTCAGGGCAATTGGGAGCTTAGGTTTTATAGATAGGATTTTATTTGGGGGGTTTGGTTGTGTGGGTGGTGGGTTTTACTGTTGGGGGGTTGTTTATATTTTTTTACAGGTAAAAGAGCTGATTTCTTTGGGGCAATGCCCCGCAAAAGGCCCTTTTAAGGGCTATTGGCAGTTTAGTTTAGGCAAGGGTTTTTTATTTTGGTGGGGCTTTTTTATTTTGATAGGGCTATTAGATTAGGTGTAGTTAGTTTAAATATTTGATAATTTATTTTTTATTTTGTGTAATTTAGTGTTTGTTTTTCTTTGTAATTCATTTAATTTATTCAATTAATGTAATATTTCCCTATAGGTTATTGCATTGTAGTATTCAGTATTGCCCTTGGGGAGGGGCGGATAAGAGGGAGGGATAGCGGGGAGGGGAAGAGGTAAAAGGTTCTAGTGTCTTTTGAATTATGCAGGCGTGTACAGACATACAGTATCACCCATTTTTATTAGCATTCCACCTCATGAGCATCATCTCATGAGTACCAATCCTGCCTGTCTTGGAGAAATGATACCTATCTAAGGCAAGCAGGCCGTCCACCTGATTTTTCCACAGTGCAAGTGTAGGTGTCTCTTGTGATTTCCATCTTTGTGGTATTAATATTTTGGCAATGTTTATTATGATGTATAGTAATGCTGTTTTAATTTCATCTTTGAGGTTCGGTAATTTATGGAAGAGTAGGATATTCAGGATTGATGGGATTTGAGATACTAGTGTTTTTTTTATGTGTGCTATTACATTTTCCCAATATGTTCCTAATTTTGGACAGGGCCACCAGATGTGTAATAAGTCTGCTGATTCATCGCAAGCTCACCAGTATTTATCACTGACGTGTGTGTAACTTTTTTGTAATCTCAGGGGGTTAGTTACCATCTATACAGAAACTTGTAATTCATCTCCTGAATTCTAGCGGAAACCAAGAGAGAGAAGAGATCGTGTGTCTAGGGGGTTATGTTTTGGGTTCATTTATGTGTGCTTAAGTAATGCGATAATTGCATATGTGAGGCATGAGTGTGTTATCCCCTCCTCGTTTTCCTGAAGTTTCTGTCTCAAAGGTTAATCTCCCCTGGTCAATAATGTTCTTCCATGTATGTTTAGTAGGCTTTGGGGCATAATTTGTATTATTTTTTTAGAAGTGGAAGGAATGGGATTTCACGGTTGTTTTGCAGAGGGGTTAGTGGGGCTGGCCTAGATGAGCCATGCATGCTTGTGGCTAGTAATTTGTCCCATTGAGTGAAATATTCTGTGATAAGAGGATAACTCATGTTGTGTACCTGGAACAGCTCTCTATTCAGTTGTATCCATTGTTTATCAGCAGAGTTGTGACTCCAGTCTATTTTTCTCTATAATTGTGGTTAATCTATACCTTGCCAGGTCTGGAACGCCCAGTCCCACTTTGTCTCTAGACAGATATAGAGTTTGTCTAGGCACTCTCGGGTTTATGTTTCCCCATATGAACTGCTCTATATTTCTTTGTAGATGTGTTATAACATTTTTTGGTAATGGTATTGGTAATGTTTGTAGGAGATAAAGAACATGGGGTAAGACGTTCATCTTTAGCACGTAGATTCTACCAATCTACAAAATTAGCTTGCTTTTCCAGCATGATAGATCCCTGATGATATTGGATTCTAGGGTCTTAAAATTTTCAGTGAACAGATTTCTAGTATCCCCAGACAGTAGTATTCCTAGGTATTTTAAGTGTGTTTGTGGAAATCTTAAAGGGCATGTTCTTTTAATGTTCCCTACCACATAATTTGGGGTATTCAGATTTAATATCTCTGATTTAGTCAGATTTAAGTGGATATTCGAGTTCTGTATTATGTTATGGTGTTGAGTAGGGGATGTAGTGAGTTTTCTATGTCTGTTATTGTAAGTAGGATGTCGTCGGCATACATTGCCAATTTGTATACCGAGGCCTTCGTTTGGATACATCGATGTGAGGGTTAGATCAATTTTTTGGGCCAGGATTTCAATTGAAAGCACGAAGAGAATGGGTGATAGAGGGCATCCTTCCCGGGTGCCATTTTTAATCTCAAAGGGCTCGGAAAGAATCATATTCACTTTGACCCTGGCGGTACGTTTATTTAATTTATAAAGGCCTGTCCAAAATTCATCCTTGATAGGGCGGCCCTGAGAAAGTTCCAGTCCACCCTGTCAAAAGCTTAATCGGCATCAGTAGATATTAGGGAGAGTGGCATATTATTGTTTTGTGCATATTCCGTGAGTTGTACCACTTTTAGGGTATTGTCCCTAGCTTCTCTACCGGGGATAAACCCCACCTGGTCAGGGGATATCACTGTGCTAAGTAGTGGATTGAGCCGTTTATCCAGTATCTTTGCAATATCTTTACTTTCGTATTCAGCAAGGAAATAGGACGGAAATTCTGCGGTATATCTGGGGACTTGCCAGGTTTTCGGCAATACAGCAATATACGCTTTTAACATTGTCTTACTAAATCCCCCAGTGTCCTCCATGGAATTAAATAAAATTTGCAATTTAGGGGCCAATATTTGCGCAAATTTCTTGTAATATTTTGCTCCATAGCCGTCAGGGCCTGGGCTTTTCCCCATTGGCAAGTTATAAATTGTCTTTATTATTTCTTTATCTTCTATGGGGGAGTCAGGTTTTTGTGATTGTTTGTCTGTTATTCTATATATGTTTACATTATCTAAGTACTGTGCAATGTTTCTTAATTTGATATTTTTCACGTGTTGTTGGGTAGATTCACCTGTCAGGTTGTAAAGGGAAGAATAATAAGTTTTGAATATATTTGCTATAGAAATACTATCACTTTTGTCCTGTCCTGTGTTGTTTTTAACAGAATGAATGTGCTGTTTGAGTTGTTTACGTTGAATTGTTCTGGCTAGTAGTCTGCCTGATTTGTTCCCCTGTTCATAGTAATGTTGTTGTAAGATAAACGCTTGCTTCTGTTGATCATGTTGAAGGTATTTGTTTAACTCTGCTCTAGTTTTTGTTAGTTCATTCAAGAGTGAGCTATTTTCGGGAGAACATTTATGGGCTTGTTCTATTGTTTGTAGTTCATTGAGTAGGGATTCATATTTTAGTCTGTGTTGTTTATTGGCCTTGTGTTTTAAAAATTCCCTCCTGATCACACATTTGTGTGCCTCCCAGATGTTAGTGTATTTTATTTCGTTGTTATTATTAATATGAAAGTATTCTGTCAATGCTTTTTCTATTTCAGCCCAAACAACCGGATGGTCCACAAGTGAGTCATCCAATTTCCACTGAAATGGGGATATTGGTTTATCAGGCCAGTTGATCATACAAGAGATCGGGGCGTGATCTGACCAAGTGATGGGATGTATCGGTATGCTTTTTATTAGAGCAAGGCATAAGCATCTGTCAATATGTAATCGATGCCAGGTCATGGAGCTGGTTATTGATGTTTTTAATATCTCTCTTTGGTATGGAGGATGATCCCCCATATGTCTCAGTTATGGTCGCCCCCCCACAAGTAGCATGCCTTTTTTGTGATCAATTATTTTGTTTGATAATTGGCGCATGAACGTTTATTGTGCCTGATTGGGGAAGTATACGTTTACTATAGTTATAGGCCTTCCGTCCATTAGGCCAGTCACTATAAGTAGTCTACCCTCAGTGTCTCGTTCTGTATGTAGAATCTGAAAGGGTATATCATGTCTGAGGAGTATGCATACTCGGTTTTGTTTGTGATGCCAGAAGAGAAATAGGCTGTAGGGTATTTGTGGTGCATTTGTTTAGGCTCTTTGCCCTTTATAAAGTGCGTCTCCTGTAGGAGGATTATTGCGCTTTTTTGTTTATATAAATCAGACAATATAACATTTATTTTTTGCGGGATATTGAGACATTTCACGTTTGCTGTAGTAAATGTAACAGGGTGTGTTTTGTTATGTTGAGACATGTTAATCATCATAAGGTGTAAGCCTGCTAGCAAAAAAATAAGCTTCATAATGTGGTGCCTTGTGGTCATATTAATCGCTAGAACTTTAGTGGAGGGAGGTAAGGTAATTAGGAAAGAAGGGGTGGTTAGTGGTAAAAAGGGTGTGTGTATAATAGTATTTATGCTTAGCCTGGTCACTGATTGTCATACTCTGCAAGGGAGCAGGTTTAGGAGGTGGGAGCTGTTGTGCAGAGGTGTCAGGTTCTGCGGTTAAAGTTGTGTTTTGTCTGCGTGTGTCTTTCCTTTTTGGCATAATTAAACAGGTACAAGGTTTTAGGAAATAAAGGTGATGGTTTTATTTATAGGATAATTAGCAATGCAGAGATAAGCAATTAGATAAGGCAATGTCTATAGGCTGTAGTACTAGGCAGGAATACAGATCTTTGTAATAACAGGCAGGATACTTGCATATGCTGTAGATTGGAACTGTGTAATAACAGGCTGGAATGCAGGGCTTTGTAATAACAGGCAGGATACTTGCATATGCTGTAGACTGGAACTGTGTAATAACAGTCAGGAATGCAGCGCTTTGTATAACAGGCAGGATACTTGCATATGCTGTAGTCTGGAACTGTGTAATAACAGGCAGGAATGCAGGGCTTTGTATAACAGGCAGGATACTTGCATATGCTGTAGACTGGAACTGTGTAATAACAGGCAGGAATGCAGGGCTTTGTATAACAGGCAGGATACTTGCATATGCTGTAGACTGGAACTGTGTAACAGGCCGGAATGCAGTGCTTTGTAATAACAGGCAGGATACTTGCATATGCTGTAGACTGGAACTGTGTAATAACAGGCAGGAATGCAGCGCTTTGTAATAACATACAGGATACTTGCATATGCTGTAGACTGGAACACTGTAGTAACAAACAGGAAACTTGCATAGACTGCAGACTGGAACTCTATAGTATCAGGTAACAAGCAAGCAAAAGTACCTGAGTCAGTCTTTAGGAAATAGAGAATTAGGCAAGATCAATTGCCAGGAAATCAGTCCAAAAACGAAACACAGTGCCAAGGGAATATCCAGAAGAGTAGTCAGGAAATGAGGCACAAATCAGGAACCAGGAAATCCAACAAATCTGTATTTCACTCAGGAAACAGGACCAGAGGGTCTTTCAGAGTATAACACTCAATGTTAAGGCCCAGAACTGCCAGCAAATCTCCCAGATATAGCAGGCTGCTGATTAAATGATTTGTTTCAGCTGGTAAGCAGGTGGAGCCAGAGAGCCAAAGTTGAAGCAAACAGAAAAACCCAATATTCTTAGCCTGGGATCAAGCCATCTAGTGGCAGAGAGGCAAGACAACAGGCTGGGAAAGAACAGCAGCAGAAATAGAAACAGGTCCCAGGTTCAATTCCAGGCTGGGTCATGACAGGACGACCTCTGGGCAGACTTAGCATTGTCGTATAGCTCCAGCTGTTTAATGCGTACTAGCGTGCCATCAGAGGCATAAGTACAATCAGGGGGTATTATCTTTTTTGAAGGGCTCTCCAGAAGAGGATTCTGCTGACTGGAATTAGTATAGAGGGCCCCAACAGGACTGATCTTTGGTTTCTGTGCAGTTCTAGGCTTGTAGGTTCTGAAGAGGTGGGTCTGAGGAAGAGGAGGTAAAGGACCTTTTGACCGAACAGCAGTTTGAAGCACTGTCCCTTCAGTGTCAGAATCAGTATAATCTTCAATGGTTGAATAGTTAGACATTTCTTTTGAAATGCACAAAGATGAGAATGTAGCTGCATTTGGTAGGCAAATCTTTGGATTCGTAGTACTAGGATTCTGTGGATGACATGTTAGTACTTCACAGGAATCTTTGTAAGGTGCAGTCCTAGGCTGATCAAAGTGGGGATGTAAAATAGAACCTATGCAGAGCTCATCGCCAGAGGAATCCGAAGTGGGATTAAAGTTTGACTTCCTCTCTGTAGCCTGTCCACTTGATGATTTAGGATTTAGAGGCGGATACCCCTGAACAGACTTCTTAGGGGGTCTCACTGGAAAAAAAGATATTACATGCCCAGCAGCTCCACAATAGAAACATAAACCATTAGTTCTCCTTCTGGCCATTTCATCAGTGGTAAGAGGGGTTGATATCCTCCTTTGGATTGATAAGGATACAGCCTTTGGGGTAGTGGACACAGGAGTAGGAGTGCCAAACCCAGAAATTTTTTTATTGATAAAGTCTTTCAGGCTATCCTGTAAAGTCTGGAATCCTGCAGTGAAATCTTGGATAAGTGACTTCAATGCATCCAGAAGGGATTTTAGAATTTGGTTAAGTTGTAGTAGATGCGAGTCCACAGACAAAATTCTCTCTGGCACTTCAGTCAAAGAGTGAATCACCTCTGCAAGCTCCGATGTAGGGCCTTGACATTCTGTCATACTCTGCAAGGGAGCAGGTTCAGGAGGTGGGAGCTGTTGTGCAGAGGTGTCAGGTTCTGCGGTTAAAGTTGTGTTTTGTCTGCGTGTGTCTTTCCTTTTTGGCATAATTAAACAGGTACAAGGTTTTAGGAAATAAAGGTGATGGTTTTATTTATAGGATAATTAGCAATGCAGAGATATGCAATTGGATAAGGCATTGTCTATAAGCTGTAGTATTAGGCAGGAATACAGATCTTTGTAATAACAGGCAGAATACTTGCATATGCTGTAGATTGGAACTGTGTAATAACAGGCTGGAATGCTCCAGCTGTTTAATGCGTACTAGCGTGCCATCAGAGGCATAAGTACAATCAGGGGGTATTATCTTTTTTGAAGGGCTCTCCAGAAGAGGATTCTGCTGACTGGAATTAGTATAGAGGGCCCCAACAGGACTGATCTTTGGTTTCTGTGCAGTTCTAGGCTTGTAGGTTCTGAAGAGGTGGGTCTGAGGAAGAGGAGGTAAAGGACCTTTTGACCGAACAGCAGTTTGAAGCACTGTCCCTTCAGTGTCAGAATCAGTATAATCTTCAATGGTTGAATAGTTAGACATTTCTTTTGAAATGCACAAAGATGAGAATGTAGCTGCATTTGGTAGGCAAATCTTTGGATTCGTAGTACTAGGATTCTGTGGATGACATGTTAGTACTTCACAGGAATCTTTGTAAGGTGCAGTCCTAGGCTGATCAAAGTGGGGATGTAAAATAGAACCTATGCAGAGCTCATCGCCAGAGGAATCCGAAGTGGGATTAAAGTTTGACTTCCTCTCTGTAGCCTGTCCACTTGATGATTTAGGATTTAGAGGCGGATACCCCTGAACAGACTTCTTAGGGGGTCTCACTGGAAAAAAAGATATTACATGCCCAGCAGCTCCACAATAGAAACATAAACCATTAGTTCTCCTTCTGGCCATTTCATCAGTGGTAAGAGGGGTTGATATCCTCCTTTGGATTGATAAGGATACAGCCTTTGGGGTAGTGGACACAGGAGTAGGAGTGCCAAACCCAGAAATTTTTTTATTGATAAAGTCTTTCAGGCTATCCTGTAAAGTCTGGAATCCTGCAGTGAAATCTTGGATAAGTGACTTCAATGCATCCAGAAGGGATTTTAGAATTTGGTTAAGTTGTAGTAGATGCGAGTCCACAGACAAAATTCTCTCTGGCACTTCAGTCAAAGAGTGAATCACCTCTGCAAGCTCCGATGTAGGGCCTTGACATTCTGTCATACTCTGCAAGGGAGCAGGTTCAGGAGGTGGGAGCTGTTGTGCAGAGGTGTCAGGTTCTGCGGTTAAAGTTGTGTTTTGTCTGCGTGTGTCTTTCCTTTTTGGCATAATTAAACAGGTACAAGGTTTTAGGAAATAAAGGTGATGGTTTTATTTATAGGATAATTAGCAATGCAGAGATATGCAATTGGATAAGGCATTGTCTATAAGCTGTAGTATTAGGCAGGAATACAGATCTTTGTAATAACAGGCAGAATACTTGCATATGCTGTAGATTGGAACTGTGTAATAACAGGCTGGAATGCAGGGCTTTGTAATAACAGGCAGGATACTTGCATATGCTGTAGACTGGAACTGTGTAATAACAGGCAGGAATGCAGGGCTTTGTATAACAGGCAGGATACTTGCATATGCTGTAGACTGGAACTGTGTAATAACAGGCAGGAATGCAGGGCTTTGTATAACAGGCAGGATACTTGCATATGCTGTAGACTGGAACTGTGTAATAAGAGGCAGGAATGCAGGGCTTTGTATAACAGGCAGGATACTTGCATATGCTCTAGACTGGAACTGTGTAATAACAGGCAGGAATGCAGAGCTTTGTAATAACAGGCAGGATACTTGCATATGCTGTAGACTGGAACTGTGTAATAACAGGCAGGAATGCAGCGCTTTGTAATAACATACAGGATACTTGCATATGCTGTAGTCTGGAACACTGTAGTAACAAACAGGAAACTTGCATAGACTGCAAACTGGAAATCTATAGTATCAGGTAACAAGCAAGCAAAAGTACCTGAGTCCGTCTATAGGAAATAGAGAATTAGGCAAGATCAATTGCCAGGAAATCCGTCCAAAAACGAAACGCAGTGCCAAGGGAATATCCAGAAGAGTAGTCAGGAAATGAAGCAGAAATCAGGAACCAGGAAATCCAACAAATCTGTATTTCACTCAGAAAACAGGACCAGAGGGTCTTTCAGAGTATAACACTCAATGTCAAGGCCCAGAACTGCCAGCAAATCTCCCAGATATAGCAGGCTGCTGATTAAATGATTTGTTTCAGCTGGTAAGCAGGTGGAGCCAGAGAGCCAAAGTTGCAGCAAACAGAAAAACCCAATATTCTTAGCCTGTGATCAAGCCATCTGGTGGCAGAGAGGCAAGACAACAGGCTGGGAAAGAACAGCAGCAGAAATAGAAACAGGTCCCAGGTTGAATTCTAGGCTGGGTCATAACATTAATAAAATAGTGTATTAATATAAGAGTATTGAATAAAGGTTAGATAGATATATGCCAATTAGCAAAGGTGGCACAATGAACGATCCTTATTCTATAGCTATAACCACTGATTCTCCAGGAATGTACTGGTAGTATTCTCTGTAGCAATATAAGCAGTGGTTAAGATTCGTGGGAATGAGATCTTATGCTGCATCTTTGGAGAATAGTTTAATGAACATAACAGCTGTACAAAAATGGACTATATTTAAATAACAGTTTCTTATTTGCAATGGGGGATAGCATATTTGTGTGGGGATATAACATGTGGACTCTACCAGCTAGGTGTGTTCCTTGTAGAACCTATTACACAAATTTCATAACAATTCTACGTACTTTTTCCATTACGTTGTGCAGCCTCAGGCCTACTATCTGAGTTGTCATAATCTCTAAGTGAGATCAAAATTGGTGGTGATAGTCTGCATACTCTGCTAGTTGGGGCGCGGGAATAGGTGCATATGTGTTGCAGTGTATCTATGCTTAGCCGACGTATGAGAGCGTGTAACCGTATGGCACCGCAACATCATGCACCTCCCCCTTGCCTCATTGATTGGGTCATATATCAGGATTTATTAACATGCCACCTTAGTCACCCTCCTCTCCCGTGTCTGTGTAATTGTTCTACCAGCCTCCCCATGTGGCTAAGCCCGGAGGTCATGTTAAAGGGGAGGTGATCTTGTGCTATAAATGACCTATTTGGCTGACTACTTCGTCTGTACACCTGGAAGCTCACGGGTTAATATCATGGTGATAAGTTCTACTAATGTACTCTAGCTGCCATATGCATGGCTTTCTCAGCCAAGTGGAGTTTGTGTCTGCTGTGCTAGAGGTGTGACATATGTAATTGAATTAGACATTTCATTCAATATACAAGACACAATCATATTGAGAACCTGTCATAACAGTGTCTAAGAGAACATAGTATGTGAGAGTACCTGGTTGCATCCTAATGATTAACCTAATGCATTTACATCAATGCTGACAGTTTGACACTGCAGACATACTGTCCCTATTATACAGTACAGATTTCCCCAGCGGTAGGGAACCTTGTTATTTCTAAAGGGTCTCTGTTATGTGTTTGAGTTCTCTGCATTTTTGCAGTGTGGTTGGTGAGATGTCCGAGAAAATCTGAATAGCAAATCCTGCATGTGTAATGGGAGCCTTCATCCTTGCCCCTTTTGTGATTTCTTCTTTATCTACGAAGCGCCGGAAGAGTAAAATGACATCCCTTGGTGGTGCTTTGTTTGGTGCCTTGGGTCACATCGATCTGTGTGCCCTTTCAATAGGTATGTCTGGGGATGATGATGTGCCCTTAACTACTCTGAAGAGGTCCTGTAGGTAGTCATTCAGGAATGCTGGTGAGACTTCTCCGCGCTCCCCCACCTCCTAATACAACTTCTCTGTCAGCTCAAGACTTTGCCAACCACTTCAATAACAAAATCGACTCCATCAGAAGTGAAATCAGCTCTCAACATAATTCCATTCTCTCACCCCCTCAAATGCTCTCAATCAACCATAACCCACATAACCTTAAACTTAGCTTATTCTCCCCTGTTACTGAGGAAGAAGTTTCAGCACTTATACTGCGCTCTCACCTCACTACCTGTCCCCTTGACCCTATACCCTCACAGCTACTCCCATCCCTCTCTGCCACCCTTACCCCTATACTCACACACTCTTTCAACCTCTCCCTCAGCACCGGTATATTTCCCTCATCGCTGAAACATGCACAGGTCACACCTATCCTCAAAAAACCTTCCCTTGATCCTACCTCCCCATCCAACTACCGCCCTATTTCCCTCCTCCCTCTTGCATCAAAGCTTCTCGAAAAACTAGCTTATGCACGCCTATCCCATTTCCTTACAATAAACTCCCTCCTTGACCCATTGCAATCTGGATTTCGTCCCCATCACTCCACAGAGACAGCAATTGTTAACGTTACCAATGACCTACTTACAGCAAAATCAAAAGGCCACTTCTCTCTGCTTATCCTCCTTGATCTGTCCGCAGCCTTTGACACTGTTGACCACCCTCTACTGCTCCAAACCCTCCAATCCATCGGCATATGTGACATAGCCCTCTCGTGGCTCTCTTCCTACCTGTCAACCCGTACCTTAATTGCATCCTTCTCTGGGGCCTCCTCTGCCCCGTCACCACTTTCTATTGGAGTACCGCAAGGCTCTGTCCTCGGTCCCCTTCTCTTCTCAATCTACACGTCATCACTAGACTCCCTAATAAAGTCCCACGGTTTACAATATCATTTGTATGCCGATGACACCCAAATCTACTTCTCTGCACCAGACCTTTCTCCTTCCTTGCTAACCTGTGTCACTAACTGTCTTTCTCACATCTCCAACTGGATGTCATCTCACTACCTCAAGCTAAATCTCTCCAAAACTGAGCTCCTTATTTTCCCCCCTTCTTCTAAACTCTCCACCCCCAAACTCTCTATAACTGTCGACAACTCCATCATTACCCCTACTCCGCATGCCCGATGTCTTGGGGTCACATTTGACTCAGATCTTTCTTTCACTCCTCACATTCAGTCATTGGCTAAAGCCTGCCGCTTCCACCTTAAAAACATCTCTAAAATTAGACACTTCCTTACACAAGACACAACTAAGATTTTAATCCACTCTCTCATTCTCTCCTGCCTCGATTACTGCAACTTTGTCCTCTCTGGTCTCCCCACCTACCGCCTAGCTCCTTTACAATCCATAATGAATGCCTCTGCCAGACTCATCTTCCTTACACGTCGCTCTTCATCTGCTGCACCTCTCTGCCAATCTCTTCACTGGCTTTCTCTTGCCTCTAGGATCAAACACAAAATTTTCATTCTAACATACAAAGCCCTCAACTGCACTGCTCCCCCCTATATCTCAGACCTTGTCTCCAGATACTCTCCCTCCCGTCCCCTTCGCTCTGCTCACGACCTCCTACTCTCCTCCTCTCTTGTCACCTCATCACACTCCTGTTTACAGGACTTCTCCAGACTGGCTCTCATCTTGTGGAACTCTCTGCCTCGCTCCACAAGACTCTCTTCTAGTTTTAAAAGCTTCAAGTGCTCCCTAAAGACTCTACTGTTCAGGGATGCATACAACCAACGCTAACCTTTCATTATACCAGTTCCTCTCCTCCATTGCTATCCCCTGAACCCCCTTAGCATGTAAGCCTAATAGTCCAGCTGTTTGTTGATCACCTTCTCAAGAGCTGACTACAACAGTGCAACTCTTGGCAGGGTCCTCTACCCATTTGATCCCTATAATTGTTTGTTGTACTCCGCCTTTGTTAATAGCGCTGCGGAATCTGTTGGCGCTCTACAAATAACCGATAATAATAATAATAGTAATAAAAAGATACCTCTGATGCGGAGATTATTTCTCCTATTGCGGTTATCTAGGTCCTCAATTTTGTCAAGCAGGAATGCTGGGAGATAGAATGCAAGTTGTTTTGATCCTTGGTATGCATTGCAGCTTGAGTGCCCTCCAGCCTCTCCACTATATTGGTAACATGTCTTTTTTGAGCTCACTAAACAGGTCCCTGACCTCGGATAAAACCTCCTTAATGTCCTCTTTTGAGGAGAGTGATCTTAAGTCCTCTTTAATAATGTTGGAGGTACTAGATTGGCTTGCATTTTTATCTCTCTCCTTCTCCTGCCGCTCACTAATCTGTGTGTCTTGACATTGCTCTGCTCGGTAGGTGCCGCAGTATTTTGTGCCTTCATGAAAGGATTCATTATTATTGTCTGGGCCTGTCTTTCAGACTTCTGCACTCATTTGCAGGGCATGCCAGTATCCTCGGTTAACTGAGACGGGAGATGTACTCGTGTTGTTACTGCCAAGTCACTACCAGCAATTTACGTCTCCCTGCCCCTTCTGAAATTGGGTTTATTAATATGGTGCTAGGGCCGTATTAGCTGAGTTAAACTGCTTGTAGCAGCTAATGGCTGATTAGATAATGTCCGTGTGTGGTACTAATACTTAGTTTTACAGGGCCTCTTGCAAACTGGCCTGTGGCGTACTTTGGAATTTATATACTGTGATTTTAGGGCCTGCACGCCGGTGTCATGTAAGAGAGGTGGTTTAATAGATCTTATCAGCGTGTCTCTCCAGCCTTTTTGTCTAGGATGTCCTATGCGGCCGTTCTGCTTTACTTCTCTCGAGATCTGATTCCTCCACTGAAAGGCTGTCATGTTAAAGTTGCAGGGCCTGGTATCCCCCTAGAGCCCTCTGCCTGTTATCTTGTGTTTAACTGGCCCTGCACTCTGCCCTGTTCCGCCTGGGTTAACGACTGTTAAGTTGAGGTTTGTTTTTATGCTTGTTGTGTCCTTGTCGGACGTTACAGATGCTGCTTGAGTTTGTCCCGTCTGTGCAGTCTCGAACGTAGCCGGTCCTCAGCGGTGTGCTTGCGCTTCTATGACTGCCATGTCTAGCTCTGGTTGCTCCAAAGTAAGGGTGATCTTTGAATTTTATGCTGTATAGCCTTAGGATGCCTTCCCCATTGCTTGAGGGATTTTATAACAAAATGATGGCCATTTTTGTTATCTCTGCAACAGTTAGGTCTTCGGAGTCATGTTAATGTGCAGCCATACTCCTGGGCTGCTAGGCTCTGCCCCTGAGAGCACTATTTTAAACCTTTTTTATGTTTTGATTTTTGTCTCCAAATAAAGTATATGTATATTTTACCTAAGCGTCTGGAGGTTTGCCGGAGTTTTTTCAAGTTTGGTTGCTGTTTTACCAATCCTTCTAAGTTTATATCTAGCCCCTTTTCTTTTAAATGTATACAGGTATAAGTATACACATGTATGCATGTTTTTGTATCTATATATGTATGTGTATGTATATATATATATATATATATATATATATATATATTTATATATATATATATATATATATATATATATATATCTCGAAGATGAAAGAATCCAGACATCCCAAGAGGAATAATTATAAAATTCAAGACTTCATTAGCACTTTAAAAGGTAACTAGCAGAGTATCTTGGTTAAAAAGAACATGGTCTAATGCGTTTCGGCCCGGTCAGCCATAATCATAGACATACTTCTTTTCAAATGAAGGCGTGTTTTATAGGGCATTCCTCTGCCCATTTTTAGATTTAACCCACTTGATTAATTAACCTTTTATCTACCAGCAAGTAAAAAAACATAAATTATGCTTACCAGATAATTTAATTTCCTTGTGTATAAGGAGTCCACGGCTTCATTCCTTACTGTTGGGAAATACTGAACCTGGCCACCAGGAGGAGGCAAAGACACCCCAGCCAAAGGCTTAAATACCTCTCCCACTTCCCCTATCCCCCAGTCATTCTGCCGAGGGAACAAGGAACAGTAGGAAAAATATCAGGGTATAAAAGGTGCCAGAAGAAAAACATAATTTAGGGGGCCGCCCATCGGAGAAACACAGGCGGGAACCGTGGACTCTCCTTATACAGAAGGAAATAAAATTATCTGGTAAGCATAATTTATGTTTTCCTTCTTAATATAAGGAAAGTCCACGGCTTCATTCCTTACTGTTGGGAAACTTATACCCAAGCTCTAGAGGACACTGAATGATAACGGGAGGGACAAAAAGAGAGGCGGACCCTAATCTGAGGGCACCACAGCCTGCAAAACCTTTCTCCCTGAAGCTTTCTAGCTGAAGCAAAAACATTAAACTTGTAAAATTTAGAAAAGGTGTGTAAGGAGGACCAGGTAGCCGCCTTACAAATCTGATCCATAGAGGCCTTGTTCTTAAAGGCCCAAGAGGAAGCCGTAATTCTCTGAGGAGGTCTATGTCCTGCTGTTTCATAAGCTAAGTGGATAAGACTCCTCAACCAAAAAGATAAGGAAGTCGAAGAAGACCTTCTGACCCTTACGCTTCACAGAATGTGCCACAAACAAGGAAGAAGTTTGTCTAAAATCCTTAGTCGCTTGAAGATAAAACTTCAAGGCATGAACCACGTCCAAATTATGAAGTAAACATTCCTTTGAGGAAGAAGGATTAGGACACAAAGGAGGAACCACAATCTCTTGACTGATGTTGCGGTCTGACATGACTTTAGGGAGAAACCCTAACTTAGTACGTAGGACAGCCTTATCCGAATGGAACACCAGATAAGGAGGCTCATGTTGCAAGGTGGCAATTTCAGATACTCTGCGCGCCAAAGCAATAGCCAGTAGAAAAAGAACCTTCCAGGACAACAACTTAACATCAATTTCATGCATAGGCTTGAACGGAGCCCATTGCAAAACTTTAAGAACCAGATTTAGACTCCAAGGGGGAGCCGAAGATCTGAACACAGGTCTGATCCTAATCAGAGCCTTAACAAAAGACTGAACATCTGGAAGCTCAGAGAGCCTCTTGTGCAGTAAAACAGACAAGGCCAAAATCGGTCCCCTCAGGGAACTGGCCAAAAGACCCTTCTCCAGACCATCCTGGAGAAACAATAGAATCCTGGCAACCTTAACTTTATGCCAAGGAAATTCACACTCTTCACATTAGAATAAGTAGGTTATCCATACCTTATGGTAGATGTGACGAGTAACCACCTTACAAACTTGAATAAGAGTATCAATAACTCTCTCAGAAAAAACTCTCTTGGCAAGGACTAAGCGTTTAATCTCCACGCAGTTAGACTCAGAAAATCTAGATTGTGATGAACATAATTACCTTGTTCCAGCAGATCCCTGCGACAAGGTAACTTCCATGGAGGAGAAGATGACATTCTCACTAAATCCGCAAACCACGTCCTTCATGACCACGATGGAGCAATCAGTATTACTGACGCCTGCTCCTGCTTGATGCGGGAGGAGTGGTAATAGCGGAAAAAAGGTAGATTAGATTGAGCCTCCAAGGCACCGCTAATGCATCTATTAGTTCCACCTGAGGATCCCTGGACCTCGACCCATATCTGGGTAGTTTGGTATTGAGACAAGACACCATGAGAAATATCCACATGTAGCATATCTCCACAAACACTTTGGGATGGAGAGACCATTCCCACGAATGAAACGATTGTCTGCTGAGAAAATCCGCTTCCAAGTTGTCCACACCCAAAATGTGGATTGCTGACCGCGAAAAGCCGTGGGCCTCCGCCCACTTGAGAATCCGAGATACTTCCCTCATCGCTAGGGAGCTTCTCGTTCCCCCCTGATGGTTGATGTAAGCCACCGAGGTTATATTGTCTGATTGGAATCTGATAAACCGGGGCGAACCCAGAAGAGGACAAGCCTTCAGAGCATTGTAGATTGCTCAAAGTTCCAGAATGTTGATCAGGAGGGATCGTTCCTCCTGAGACCACAGGCCCTGTGCCTTCTTGGCACCCCAAACAGCTCCCTATCCTGAGAGGCTCATGTCCGTAGTCACAATCTACCAGGATGGTCTTAGAAAGGACAGATGTTTTGGGCAGAGCCACCAAGAGAGTGATTCTCTCGACCGGCTGTCCAAGGAAATCTGTTGAGACAGATCCGAATGATCGCTGTTCCACTGTCTCAGCATGCACAGCTGTAACAGTCTGAGACGGAACCTGGCAAAGGGAATTATGTCCATGCTGGACACCATGAGACCAATTACCTCCATACACTGAGCCACATATGGACTTAAGGAGGTCCGGAGGGCAAGACATGCCGAAACTAGCTTGTACCGTCTCTGGTCGGTTAGAAATATCCTCATGGATATTGAATCTATTATAGTACCCAGGAATTCTACCCTTGTGTTTGGAATAAGAGAACTCTTCTCTAAGTTTATCTTTCATCCATGTGATTGAAAAAGTGAGAGAAGAGATACCGAATGGTCCTCCGCTAGACGAAAAGATGGTGCTTGAACCAGAATGTCATCCAAGTAGGAAGCTACTGCTATACCTTGGGTTCTGGCGACAGCTAGGAGAGCCCCTAGAACCTTCGTAAAGATTCTTGGGGCCATAGTTAGACCAAACGGAAGTGCAATGAACTGGAAGTGCTGATCCAGGAGCGCAAACCTTAGGATCTGGAAGTGGTCCCTGTGGATTGGAACGTGAAGGTAGGCATCCTTCAGATCTATAGTGGTCATGAACTGTCCTTCCTGCACTAGAGGAAGAATGGACCTTATTGTCTCCATCTTGAACAAGGGGACATTTAGAATTTTGTTTAAGCACTTTAGGTCCAGAATTGGGCGGAAAATTCCCTCCTTCTTTGAGACCACAAACAGGTTGGAGTAGTACCCAAAACCTCTTTCTGCGATAGGAACTGGGACAATGACCCCTAAGGAGGACAGATCCCGCACGCACCCCAGAAAGGCTTCCCTCTTTTCTGGTTTTGAAGACAGGCTTGAGAGAAAATCTCTGAAATCTTGTATCCCTAGATATCCCTAGAAAGCTATGACTTTCAGGAACCATGGATCCTGCACTTCCCTGGACCAAGCATCTGAAAATAGCGACAGCCTGCCCCCTATATGATCTAGCTCTGGATCGGGGGCCGCCTCTTCATGCCGACTTGTTCTTGGTGGACTTCTTGTTCTGCTTGGATTTATTCCATTATTGAGCCGGCTTCCAAGTGGTCTTGGTTTGCTCGGGCTTAGAGGAGGAATGCTGATGTTGGGACTTTTCAGAATGAAAATTAGATCCTTGTCCCTTAGATTTGTTCTTTTTATCCTGCGGTAGGAAGGCACCCTTGCCTCCTGTAACCGTGGAAATAATGGAGTCCAGGCCTGGACCAAATAAAATGTTTCCCTTAAAGGGGAGGGAAAGTAATCTAGACTTAGAAGTCATGTCCGCAGACCAGGACTTCAGCCAGAGTGCCCAACGTGTCTGCACTGAGAAACCAGAGATTTTAGCATTCAGGCGAATAATCTGCATGTTTCCATCACAGTTAAAAGAATGTGCAATTCTCAAAGCCTTAATTCTTTCTTGGATAACATCAAGAAGACCCTCTACCTTGATCAAATCCGCTAAGGAGTCGCACCAGTAGGCCGCAGCTCCAGCAACCGAGGCAACAGCCTCTGCCGGTTGCATGCTGAAACATTTTTCTGAGTAAAGTTTCCTGTTTGAAAGGCAAAGAATGACTGGGGGATAGGTAAAGTGGGAGAGGTATTTAAGCCTTTGGCTGGGGTTCGCTGGGGTTTATTTGCCTCCTCCTGGTGGCCAGGTTCGGTATTTCCCAACAGTAAGGAATGAAGCCATTGACTCTCCTTATATTAAGAAGGAAACACATTTATACAAGCAGGCTACTATCTACAATGAATGAATTAGTAATAGAGACAATCATACCAGTAAAAATGGTTAACACAGTAGACACATAAATGTATATATGCAGACATAAAGATCCATAATTCTTTGCATAAGTCATCGCCAGTTATTCATAAAATAGCTAGCACATACATAATGATGATATTATTCAGATTATACCCGAGCTCTAAGCTATATTTACAAATTCATAAATCTTTTTTCCTCTCACACTCTCTCTTAGTGCTATAGGGCATATTATCCTTTACAATAGCATATCCAAATTGAAATGTGGAAGTTAGTAAGGTGCTTGCCTATTATCTTGACTTTCATTTATTTATATTTGTCATTCCCAGTAATTGATTACATCAAATTATTGATTACAGCAAATTATGAATTAAACCCTCCTGAGTTTGTGGATCCAATAGATCTCCTGTCCTTCAAGAATCTTTTGTTTGCTACCACCCCTACGTGGTGTACGCACCACCTCAACTGCATTCCACCTGAATTTATCCACATTTTTTTTTATATAGGTATATGTATACTTATTCCAAAAATGCCACCTGCTGGCCATTTCTGATATTACCACCACCTAACAGTTGTAAGGGGCAAGCTAGGTGATTTGTTGTTAGTGCTTCATCAGGTCCTGGGCTCCTCCGCCAATCAGAAACTGATACTCCCATTAGCAAATAAGTCAACAATGGTTAAATACATGAGGGAGGGATATTTGGAAATAAGAGTCACAGAGGAGATAAGAGAATGGGAGGACAGACCGAGAGTGAAAGAGGGGGGAAGGAGGCTGACATCTGAAAAGGACTTCAGAGAGACAAACTGATACCTCTAGGCACTATTATTGTTGATGGGAAGGTCTGGGGAAATCCAATCCTAACCATACTACAGGGAGTGCAGAATTATTAGGCAAGTTGTATTTTTGAGGATTAATTTTATTATTGAACAACAGCCATGTTCTCAATGAACCCAAAAAACTAATTAATATGAAAGCTGAATATTTTTGGAAGTAGTTTTTAGTTTGTTTTTAGTTTTAGCTATTTTAGGGGGATATCTGTGTGTGCAGGTGACTATTACTGTGCATAATTATTAGGCAACTTAACAAAAAACAAATATATACCCATTTCAATTATTTATTTTACCAGTGAAACCAATATAACATCTCAACATTCACAAATATACATTTCTGACATTCAAAAACAAAACAAAAACAAATCAGTGACCAATATAGCTACCTTTCTTTGCAAGGACACTCAAAAGCCTGCCATCCATGGATTCTGTCAGTGTTTTGATCTGTTCACCATCAACATTGCGTGCAGCAGCAACCACAGCCTCCCAGACACTGTTCAGAGAGGTGTACTGTTTTCCCTCCTTGTAAATCTCACATTTGATGATGGACCACAGGTTCTCAATGGGGTTCAGATCAGGTGAACAAGGAGGCCATGTCATTAGATTTTCTTATTTTATACCCTTTCTTGCCAGCCACGCTGTGGAGTACTTGGACGCGTGTGATGGAGCATTGTCCTGCATGAAAATCATGTTTTTCTTGAAGGATGCAGACTTCTTCCTGTACCACTGCTTGAAGAAGGTGTCTTCCAGAAACTGGCAGTAGGACTGGGAGTTGAGCTTGACTCCATCCTCAACCCGAAAAGGCCCCACAAGCTCATCTTTGATGATACCAGCCCAAACCAGTACTCCACCTCCACCTTGCTGGCATCTGAGTCGGACTGGAGCTCTCTGCCCTTTACCAATCCAGCCACGGGCCCATCCATCTGGCCCATCAAGACTCACTCTCATTTCATCAGTCCATAAAACCTTAGAAAAATCAGTCTCGAGATATTTCTTAACCCAGTCTTGACGTTTCAGCTTGTGTGTCTTGTTCAGTGGTGGTCGTCTTTCAGCCTTTCTTACCTTGGCCATGTCTCTGAGTATTGCACACCTTGTGCTTTTGGGCACTCCAGTGATTTTGCAGCTCTGAAATATGGCCAAACTGGTGGCAAGTGGCATCTTGGCAGCTGCACGCTTGACTTTTCTCAGTTCATGGGCAGTTATTTTGCGCCTTGGTTTTTCCACACGCTTCTTGCGACCCTGTTGACTATTTTGAATGAAACGCTTGATTGTTCGATGATCACGCTTCAGAAGCTTTGCAATTTTAAGAGTGCTGCATCCCTCTGCAAGATATCTCACTATTTTTGACTTTTCTGAGCCTGTCAAGTCCTTCTTTTGACCCATTTTGCCAAAGGAAAGGAAGTTGCCTAATAATTATGCACACCTGATATAGGGTGTTGATGTCATTAGACCACACCCCTTCTCATTACAGAGATGCATATCACCTAATATGCTTAATTGGTAGTAGGCTTTCGAGCCTATACAGCTTGGAGTAAGACAACATGCATAAAGAGGATGATGTGGTCAAAATACTAATTTGCCTAATAATTCTGCACTCCCTGTATATGCGTATATAGATTGCTATAGGCATTGTGTCATATGGGGAGTGGGGCCTTATATATATATATATATATATATATATACACGCACACCTTTTAGCCCTTCCCAGTCAAACACCTTGTCATATACTATCACTTTTATTTTTTATTTTAATAGTACACACATATATATATATATATATATATATTACAGTTAATGTGTATACATATATATGAGTGTAATACTTTATTTTAATATGTTTTACATGTGTTTGTGTTTACCTTTATAGTAGCTCTAAAACTTTACTTAAGGTCTCCAGCCGTGCAAACAATACATAACTAACAACTTATAATTTGAGCGATGTTTAGCACGGCCACTCTTTTGGAAGTATAGGGTGTGCTAAAGAGATGTCGGCCACGCTAAACATTCCCATATAATTCTGATTTACCATTCACCTGTAATACCAGATTGTGCACTATTCTGAGCGTGGGCCCGCGATACTGATATCAATTATGCTCGGCTTCACTAGAAAAATATGCCATAATGTGAAAAAGCCAAAATGTGTTTCCAGTATGTAAATGGTATTCATTTAGAAAACTTTAAAAATCATATGAAAACAAATGTGAAGTTTGTTAACAACCCTTGATAAATCTCATTCACTTGGCTCATTTAAACACAACTATCTCATTCTTAAACTTGTTGAGCAGCCAATCAATATCTGACCGGTCCATCCATGTGCCTATTATGCAGGGGACATAGGAGGATGCCAGATGTGCACATTTCTGTATTATATTTATAAAAGGCAAACTATATAGTGCCTGTGGTTACAAAGATACACTATTATTTATTTATTTAGAAAAGTATAGAAATTAAATGAATACACTTCTGGTTATTAATAATCTTAATAAATTCACTTGCATATTCTTACTACAGAGTCTTTAGAGTTTTGTTCAAGTTGCTTCACATTCAGAGTTTATAACATTATGTAATATAGCTATACTAATTAGGTTATTGTGTTCTGTACATAATTCAAAAGCATAGTTGCCAACATTTGAAAAAAAAAATTCAGCGACACTTTGCAGCAGAGCCATGCCCATGTATGATTTGTATAGCTCCGCCCACTCTAATCCACCACAAAACAAGCTCAATAAAATTCTAGTAGTATAATTATTTAGCCATATCAATTGCTTAAAAGGATAGGAAAGTCAAACTTAAACATTCATGATTCAGATAACACATGTCATTTTTAAATTGACTTCTATTATCAAATTTACTTTGGGTACTAATTTCTTTTTGGTACCTTTGTTGAAAAGAATATGTACATATTCTAAGCAGCAGCAATACACTACTGGGAGTTAGCTGAGGATTGGTGGCTTTATACATTTGTCTTTTGTGATTGGCTCACCAGATGGGTTTAGCTAGCTCCCAGCAGTACATCGTTGCTCTTGTACTGGCTTTAATTATGTGTTTAAAACCTTTGTAGAAGTTAAACACTTGGTTCTTTGCAATCAATAGTTCAATAACAACATTAATCTAACATATTAGAGCATTTTTTTTGCTCTGTTACAGCCCTTTAATGCAGGGTAAATCACCAAGCTCGTCATGACTTCCCTTACTCTCAAGCAGATAATTGGGTAAAATAAGCAAACCAGAGTTCAATAATTAACCCTTCAGCATCTGTATAGTAGGACAACACAAAGTGCCCTAGTTTATACAGATGTTACAAAGCCTGAAATTAGACAATGATATTATCTCAAAATGTTTAACTTGCTAACTGCTATCTTGGGGCTGTTGGCATGGAGAATAATATATGTAGATGTGTTTTTTATGTTTTACTTTGCTAAAACACTATTGAAAGTTCTACAAGTAGGTGGCATTTTATGAGGTAAAGGTTTACTTTTGATCCTTAGTGTTGCAGTTATTGCTGGCAGTAGGTTATTAGACCTAGAAATTACCTTGTAAAAGTCCACAACATCATTCCAATTACTAGTGAGATATTCAAATCCTTGCCAGCAGCAGTAGGCAAAGAGCACTCCAGCAAAGCTGTTAAGTGTAATTGCCTTACCCATAACCCCAGCCGAAAGAAATGGAAAAGGAAGAAAACACAAGGGTAAAAAGGTGCCTGAGGTTAACTACAAAAAAAAGGACGAATTATAATTTAAAAAGAGGGCGGTGTCGTGGACTCTCCATTTTGTTTTCTTTCCTTTGACATGGAGTGTCCACAACGTCATTCCAATTACTAGTGAGAACCAATACCCAAGCTAGAGGACACAGAATGAACAGGGAGGGAGAAAAAAGGCAGGAGGACCTAAACAGAAGGCACCACCGCTTGAAGAACCTTTCTCCCAAAAGAGGCCTCGGCCGAGGCAAAAGCATCAAATTTATAGAATTTGGAAAAAGTATGCAGAGAGGACCATGCTGCAGCCTTGCAAATCTGTTCCACAGAACCATTATTTTTGCAAGCTCAAGATGAGGAGACAGCCCTAATGGAATGAGCCGTAATTCTCTCTGGAGGCTGCTGTCCAGCAGTCTCATAAGCCAAACGAATCAAGCTTCTCAACCAAAGAGACAGAAAAGTAGAAGTGGTCTTCTCACCCTTACGCTTTCCAGAGAAAACAACTAATAGGGCAGAAGATGCTGAAAATCTTTCGTAGCTTGTAAGTAACATTTAAGAGCCCGCACAACATCTAAGTTATGCAAAAGACGTTCCTTTTGAGAAGAAGGATTAGGACAAAAAGAAGGAACAATAATTTCCTGATTAATGTTTCAATCCGATACCACCTTAGGGAGAAAACCCAATTTAGTATGAAGGACCACCTTATCAGCATGAAAAATAAGGTACTGGGAATCACACTGCAAAGCTGAAAGTTCAGACACTCTGCGAGCGCAAGAAGTAGCAACCAGAGACAAAACCTTCCAGGATAACAGCTTTATATCAACAACATGCATTGGCCCAAACGGAGTCTGCTGCAAAAACTTTAAGATTTAAATTAAGGCTATACGGGGACCCACCGGTTTAAACACAGGCCTGATTCTAACCAGGGCCTGTACAAAAGCTTGAACAACTGGTAATTCTGCCAGACGTTTATGCAAAAGGATAGATAATGCAGAAATCAGACCCTTTAGTGTACTGACCGATAAACCGATAAACCCTTCTCCTGGCCATCCTGTAGAAAGGAAAAATCTGGGGAATCCTTACCCGGCTCCATGAGAACCCATTAGATTTGCACCAATATTTACGCAATATCTTTTGCTGAATCTTGCGAGTAACAGGCTTTTGAGCCTGAATCATAGTTTCAATTACTGCTTCAGAAAAACCACGTCTAGACAGAATTAGGCATTCAATCTCCAAGCAGTCAACTTCAGAAAATCTAGGTTTGGATGGAGGAAAAATTAGAAGGTCCTTCCTCTGAGGTAACCTCTAAGGAGGTAGAGATGACATCCTCACCAGATCCGTGAACCATATCCTGCAAGGCCATGCAGAAGCTATTAGGATCACTGATGCTCTCTCCTGTTTGATACGAGCAGTGACTCGTGAAAAGAGAGCAAACGGAGGAAACAGATAAGTCAGAGAAAACCTCCAAGGAACCACTAGAGCATCTATCAGAACGACCTGAGGATCTCTTGACCTTGAACCGTACTTTGGAACGTTGGCGTTTTGGCGGGACGCCATCAGATCCAACTTTGGACACCCCACTTGAGGTTTATCTGAGAGAACACTCCAAGATGTTTATGGGAAAAGAGGACTCTTCCCGAGACCACAGGCCCTGAGTCTTCAGAGGATCCCAAACATCTCCCCAGCCTGACAGGCTGGCGTCCGTAGTCACAATTTTGCAGGAAGGTCTCAGAAAGCAAGTGCCCCGAGACAGATGCTCCTGTGACAACCACGAGAGAGAGTTTCTTGGTAGAGGGTCCAGATTTATTCTCTGTGATAGGTCCGAATGGTCTCCGTTTCATTGACAGAGCATACAAAGTTGCAGCATTCGCAGATGAAACCGAGCAAATGGCATAATGTCCATGGATGCCGCCATCAGACCAATCACCTCCATGCATTGAGCCACAGATGGACGAAAGGCAGACTGGAGAGAAAGTCAGGAAGCAAAAATTTAGGATTTTCTGACCTCTGTCAGGAAAATTTTGATGGACAGGGAATTTATTATTGTCCCTAGGAAACATACTTTGGTAGATGGAATTAGAGAACTCTTTTCCAAATTCACCTTCCACCCATGGGAACGAAGAAAAGACAACAGCATCTCTGTATGAGATTGGGCTAGTTGAAAAGATGACGCCTGAACTAAGATGTAATCTAGATAAGGTGCTACAGCAATTCCCTGGGATCTGATCACTGCCAATAATGCCCCCAGAACCTTTGTGAATATTCTGAGAGCTGTGGCCAGACCAAACGGAAGTGCAACAAATTGAAAATGCTTGTCCAAGAAGGCAATCCTCAGAAACTGATGGTGTTTCCTGTGAATGGGAACATGAACGTATGCGTCCTTCTTGTACCAAAGGAAGAATGGAACGAATAGTTTCCATCTTGAAGGAAGGAACCCTCAGGAATTTGTTGAGACATTTGAGGTCTAGAATGGGACAGAAAGTTCCCTCCTTTTTGGGAACCACAAATAGATTTGAATAGAATCCTAGACCTTGTTCCCTTAGCGGAACTGGAGCAATAACTCCCAGGGAGGATAGGTCCTTTACAAGGTTTAAGAAGGCCTCCTTCTTTACCTGGTTTGAGAAAAGTCTTGATAGGAGAAATCTTCTCTTTGAATGGCAAGACTTGAATCCCATTCTGTACCCCTGAGATACTATGTCCACAGACCATGAATCTGGGACATTGTGTATCCAGGCTTGATGAAAAAAAGAAAGAGTGCCCCCCACTTAAATCGGGGGCGGAACCTTCATTCTGATTTAGAGCCAGTAGAAGGTTTATTGTTCTGCTTTCCCTTGTTCCAAGGCTGCCTGGATTTCCATGTGTATCTGGATTGGACAGGTTTGGAAGAGGAAGATGAAGACTTTTGTCCCTTAAAGTTATGAAAGGAACGTAAAATTAGAAGTCTGATGACCTCTAGGTCTATTCTTCTTGTTCTGAGGTAGGAAAGATCCCTTCCCACCCGTAATCTCTGAAATTATTTCCGCCAGACCAGGTCCAAACAGAGTCTTTCCGTTATAAGGTAAAGCCAAAAGCTTGGCCTTAGAAGAGACGTCGGCCGACCAAGATTTTAACCACAGAGCTCTGCGTGCTTGTACAGTGAAACTAGGCATCTTAGCCCCCAGTCAAATTATCTGCATGTTGGCATCACAGATAAAAGTATTGGCAAATTTGAGAGCTTTGATCCTATCTTGGATCTCCTCCACCATAGTCTCCTCTGCAATAAGATCCGACAAAGCATTGCACCAATAGAATGCAGCTCCCGCAATCGTGGCAATACTCGCTGCAGGTTGCCACTGTAATTCTTGATGGATGTACATCTTTTTATAAATAAGCCTCTAGCTTCTTATCCATTGGATCCTTAAAAGAAAAAATATCCTCTATAGAGATAGTAGTTCTCTTGGCAAGAGCAGAAATAGCTCCTTCAACTTTAGGAATAGTGCACCATGAGTCACAAATAGCGTCAGCAACAGGAAACATCTTCTTAAAAACAGGGGAAGGGAAAAAGGACATCTTCCTAGGGACAGGAAAATCTTAAATTATGCTTACATGATAATTTTCTTTTCTACAGTTGGAAAGAGTCCACAGCTGCATTCATTACTTTTGGGAAATAAGAACCTCGCCACCAGGAGGAGGCAAAGACACCCCAGCTAAAAGCTTAAATACTCCTCCCACTTCCCTCATCCCCCAGTCATTCTGCTGAGGAACAAGGAAAAGTAGAAGAAATACCAGGGTAAAAAGGTGCCAGAAGAATAAAAAATAAGAGACACCCCACAGAAAAAATACGGATGGGTAGCTGTGGACTTTTTCCATCTGAAGATTTTTTTTTTATCAGGTAAGCATAATTTAAGTTTTTCTTCATAAATGGAAAGAGTCCACAGCTGCATTCATTACTTTTGGGAAAACAATACTCAAGCTATAGAGGACACTGAATGCAAAAACGGGAGGGTACAATAGGCGTCCCTTTCTGAGGGCACCAGGCCTGAAAAAAAACACAAGGAGAAACGAACAAAGTCCAAGAAGGTCTCAATGAAGAAGAGAACCACTAAAGGAACAAGTCCAAAAAGGTCAAGTCCCAGGGCCTCTTAAGGCAACACCGCCCCAACCGGCGGAAAAGAGGTGCTAAACCCTCTAAACTTCTCACCACGTGGGAAGGAATACTTTAGGTTTCCGAGGGTATCGGAAGCAACAGAGAGTGACGCAGCAAAATTCACTGACCCAGTCACCAGAGAGATGGCTATTTAAGGACTGAAACAATCCCGAGAGCCGCACAGACCCGCAAGTCCTCTTGAGAATGCTTAGCTGAAACTTGTAAAACAAATAACAAGAAACATACATAATATTGAGAGCATTCTGCACCCCAACCTGACCAGCAAGGTATAACAGGCGCTACATGTCTGAATAAGCCGCAAGACAGAAGATCTGAACCCAAGCAGGGCCAGCCTGCAACCAGGGTCATAACTGCCAAGCTGGCTAAATCCGCTCTCAGAGAGGGAGGAAGAAAAAACAGACAAACATGGGACTAATGTGCCCCGAACAACTTCCGCAGAAGAAAACAGCGAGTATTGATCCCAGAGAAAGTTCCCGCAGGAAACATAGTATGAAAAATAAAAATAAAATTCATCCTAACCGGATAAAATAAAATCACAGGCAACCCGAGGGTTAACGCCCAAGAAGAACAGAAAGATCCGCAGGACCAGCCTAATGGAAACCCTGTTCCTCCAACAAACTGGGAAGGATCTCGATAACAAGACTTTAAGGAGATTACTTCATCCCCCCATGTCTAACGAGGTGAGCCATTCGAAGGAGGAGAGTCCCATAGCCGAGAAGGATAGGGTCCCCAAACAGCTCGAAAACGTGTCTGAGTAGAATACAAAGGCGAGCCAACCTGTAACGAAAGGCACAACACTCAGGAACAGTTACACCCGCAGGGAACTGCACATGCCTTCCTGTGGACGAGAGACCTAGAGCAATCGGGCACGAGCAGAATCGCAAATAATCATCTGGACTTTATAGACGACCAAGCTCCAAAAGTATGTAAAAGCGAAAACATGCCACATCCTCCGGGGGGAAAAATCCACCCTCCGAGGAGGAAAAAACATAACCTGGATTACCCGCATGTTTAGTAGTAGTAGGGAGTGGTAGGGAACTCACCTCCCAGAGGACAGGGCCCCCGAGGCAGATGGCTCAGCATTCCCTTGAATCCCCAAGCCCGAGGAACAAGGCGCTCTAGGATGGCCTAAAGAACATAACTGACTGACCTGAGTAAATAGGGCCAATTCTCATTCATCACAGGACAAAGAATCTGAATCAGAAAGTTGAACAATCTCAACATCAGCATCCTCCATAACTAGATAAACTATACCAAACTATATCTAAAACTATTTAAACAGCACCTGACACCCACAATGGCTGGGGCACTCACCACCTCCTATGAACCAGACACCAGCGGACTAGAATTCTCCATTGCCACACAGTCAGGAATGCGGAAATGGGAGACCAGAACGTAAACATGCCCGGTCACAAGGTGAACCGTACAGTCCAAAAAAAGTGCGTCACTTAGAAAGGCCGTTATGTTCCAAAAAGCCACAAGCCTAGTTAACATTACACATAAGCAGATTGAATCACATAACAAACATAATTAAAAATCCCCCTGTTCAATAATCCCCCTCAGGAGATATTAACCCTTTATTCCAAGATACTAAAGGAGTCCCACTGAGACCCTGTATTTTTCATGTGAGTTCGCAGAAACAAATGAGTTACAGTACAATCATGAAGAAGTAAAATTAAACGATCTTACCGGAATCTACGCTGTGGAACAGGAACAAGGCCCTTCAAGTGTGACGGATAGTAGCTTCGCCTCCGCCATGGACTTGAGAGAAGAAAGCAGGCAGCGAAGCGAAGTTCGACAATGCCGATTGCTTGTGGAATTGTTAAAATGAGTCGGGATGGTTTCGCAGAAAGACTCTTCCTGCATCTCCGGACTCTAACTTTCATCCAAGCCCTCTATGAGACACTGACAGGATTACTTAAAACTCCCATCCCATGTCGAAGAGTACTACCCTCCATAAGAGATGAAAATAAACTTCTGACACTTCTCTGCCAACCTCCCGGGATGAAAGGCAAAGAATGACTGGGGGATGAGGGAAGTGGGAGGAGTATTTAAGCCTTTGGCTGGGGTGTCTTTGACTCCTTCTGGTGGCCAGGTTCTTATTTCCCAAAAGTAATGAATGCAGCTGTGAACTCTTTCCATTTATGAAGAAAAACCTCTTCAGAAGATGGAGAATAATAAACTCTATCCAATTTCGAAGACTTTGTGGGGTTGATAGCAACCTGAAGGTTCAGAGTCGTCTAAAGTAGCTAGAACCTCCTTCAATAGTAACCGGAGGTGTTCAAGCTTAAATCTAAAATTAACCTCTTCAGAGTCTGAGATTTTTCTGCTAAAGTGTTAGAGTCTGAGATCTCACCTTCAGAAGTTACTGAAGTATTCTCCTCATCAGACATCTGAGAAAGATTGGCTAATGCAGTCCTAGAGTCAGAAGCCTTAGTATCAGGCAAACGTTTAGATTTTCTCTTACGCTTACCCGATGAAGGGAAAGCTGACAAAGCCGCTGTTACTGCAGAAGAAATCTGAGCAGCAAAATCCCCAGGTAAATAAACAGCTGAGGAATGTCACACACAGCATTATCCTGAGAGATAGCAGGCTCAGAAGGGAGTAATTTATCCTTAAATTTCAAAGTCTTGGTTAAACAAGAGGAGCAAAATTGCATAGGCAAAACAATTTGGGCCTCCAAACAAAGTAAACATTTATCCATATATATGGACTGATCCTGTTCTAAGTCCATGGCTAAGAGGTAACAAATCCCACAAGAATTGCGAAATTAAAGAAATTAAGCGACTACAAAAAAATGTAAAATAAAATAAAATATAAAATATTAAATTTTAATATTGAACATATAAGGAAAACTTTTAGACAAAAAATACCTCAGATTGCCTGAGGTTCCTAGCGCCAAAAGTAATACCCCACTAGTAATAGGAAAAACTGACTCCTTGAAGAGACCTTTGCTCTGAAACGATCCGGGGTAGAATAGGAAAATACAGTCGCAACTTGAAGAGCTGAATTTCTCTTGCGTAGCAACTGAGGTCGCAACAGCACAGCTCCGCTAAACCGGAAGTGCGGGTGTCACGTGAGCGGGGTTTAAAGTAAAGTGCACAACATTTCTCTGCAGAGAAAAAAAGTGTGAGTTTAAACACAGGCTAAAAACAGCTTTACCGTTTCACACCAATAAGCCCTAAACAGCCGAAAGCCTTAAACATAGTTTTATTATAAATAATAAAGGTTATCCCTTAATATTAACATCTCACATCCCAGTCAAATGAGAGAACTCTTTCCCTCAAGTCTCATACTGAATAATTATGAAATAAACTATTTCCATATATCATGCGCCAAAGATATTGTCACCATATGAATCATCTATTAAAGGGACAGTCTACACCAGAATTTTTGTTGTTTTAAAAGATAGATAATCCCTTTATTACCCATTTCCCAGTTTTGCATAAGTAACACAGTTATAATAATATACTTTTAACCTCTGTGATTATCTTGTATCTAAGCCTCTGCAAACTGCCCCTTTTTTCAGTTCTTTTGACAGACTTGCAGTCTAGCCAATCAGTGCCTGCTCCCAGATAACTTCTCGTGCACGAGCACAGTGTTATGTATATGAAATACGTGAACTAACACCCTCTAGTGGTGAAAAACTGTTAAAATGCAATCTGAAAGAGGTGGGCTTCAAGGTCTAAGAAATTAGCATATGAACCTCCTAGGTTAAGCTTTCAACTAAGAATACCAAGAGAACAAAGCAAAATTGATGATAAAAGTAAATTGGAAAATTGTTTAAAATTACATGCTCTATCTGAATCATGAAAGTTTATTTTGGCCTAGACTGTCCCTTTAAATAAGGATTATTATGTGTCTAAGGTAAAAAAGGATCTGAAAAATAGGGTTAACCTCTTAAGTACTGCTGTCCTTCTGTACCTAGAAGGCAAAAGGCACTTACCTTAGATCCAACTGCATAATAGATGCTGCTCCTTAGGTGTGGCAGGCACTGCGCTCCCTGTCATGGACCTGTAGGAAAAGAAAGAACAGAGTAACTAACTCTGGCTTTCCACAAAGGGGTAGCCTTTTAAATGCTAAAAGTCACCACTACTCTTACTCAAGAGATTGACACAGCTAGACCCCAATCCTTGCTTGCAGGGAAAATTACCCACAAAATAATTAATTTCTTTAGACACCAACTTCGCACAACCTCCATTAACAGAGGCAAAGAGAATGACTGGGGGTTATGGGTAAGGCAGATACACTTAACAGCTTTACTGGGGTGCTCTTTGCCTCTTCCTGCTGGCCAGGAGTTGAATACCCCACTAGTAATTGGAATGTCGTTGTGGACTCTCCATGTCATAGGAAAGAAATCTGGATTTTATTTGTTTTTGTATGTTCTGTAAATTCCTGTCCCAGCACATAAATACCCTGATGTCTTAAAGGGACATTAAACACTATGGCCTAGATTTGGAGTTTGGCGGTAAAAGGGCTGTTAAGGCTCCGCGGGCTTTTTTCTGGCCGCACCATAAAATTAACTCTGGTATCGAGAGTTCAAACAAATGCTGCGTTAGGCTCCAAAAAAGGAGCGTAGAGCATTTTTACCGCAAATGCAACTCTCGATACCAGAGTTGCTTACGGACGCGGCCAGCCTCAAAAACGTGCTTGTGCACGATTCCCCCATAGGAAACAATGGGACTGTTTGAGCTGAAAAAAAACCTAACACCTGCAAAAAAGCAGCGTTCAGCTCCTAACGCAGCCCCATTGTTTCCTATGGGGAAACACTTCCTACGTCTGCACCTAACACTCTAACATGTACCCCGAGTCTAAACACCCCTAACCTTACACTTATTAACCCCTAATCTGCCGCCCCCGCTATCGCTGACCCTTGCATATTATTATTAACCCCTAATCTGCCGCTCCGTACACCGCCGCAACCTACGTTATCCCTATGTACCCCTAATCTGCTGCCCTAACATCGCCGACCCCTATATTATATTTATTAACCCCTAATCTGCCCCCCTCAACGTCGCCGACACCTGCCTACACTTATTAACCCCTAATCTGCCGAGCGGACCTGAGCGCTACTATAATAAAGTTATTAACCCCTAATCCGCCTCACTAACCCTATCATAAATAGTATTAACCCCTAATCTGCCCTCCCTAACATCGCCGACACCTAACTTCAATTATTAACCCCTAATCTGACGACCGGAGCTCACCGCTATTCTAATAAATTGATTAACCCCTAAAGCTAAGTCTAACCCTAACACTAACACCCCCCTAACTTAAATATAATTTACATCTAACGAAATAAATTAACTCTTATTAAATAAATTATTCCTATTTAAAGCTAAATACTTACCTGTAAAATAAATCCTAAATAGCTACAATATAAATTATAATTATATTATAGCTATTTAGGATTAATATTTATTTTACAGGCAACTTGGTATTTATTTTAACTAGGTACAATAGCTATTAAATAGTTAAGAACTATTTAATAGTTACCTAGTTAAAATAATAACAAATTTACCTGTAAAATAAATCCTAACCTAAGATATAATTAAACCTAACACTACCCTATCAATAAAATAATTAAATAAACTACCTACAATTACCTACAATTAACCTAACACTACACTATCAATAAATTAATTAAACACAATTCCTACAAATAAATACAATTACATAAACTAGCTAAAGTACAAAAAATAAAAAAGAACTAAGTTACAAAAAATAAAAAAATATTTACAAACATAAGAAAAATATTACAACAATTTTAAACTAATTACACCTACTCTAAGCCCCCTAATAAAATAACAAAGCCCCCCCAAAATAAAAAATTCCTACCCTATTCTAAATTTAAAAAGTTACAAGCTCTTTTACCTTACCAGCCCTGAACAGGGCCCTTTGCGGGGCATGCCCAAAGAATTTCAGCTCTTTTGCCTGTAAAAGAATAAATACAATACCCCCCCCAACATTATAACCCACCACCCACATACCCCTAATCTAACCCAAACCCCCCTTAAATAAACCTAACACTAAGCCCCTGAAGATCTTCCTACCTTGTCTTCACCATACCAGGTTCACCGATCCGTCCTGGCTCCAACATCTTCATCCAACCCAAGCGGGGGTTGGCGATCCATCATCCGGTGCTGAAGAGGTCCAGAAGAGGCTCCAAAGTCTTCCTCCTATCCGGCAAGAAGAGGACATCCGGACCGGCAAACATCTTCTCCAAGCGGCATCTTCGATCTTCTTCCATCCGGTGCGGAGCGGGTCCATCTTGAAGCAGGCGACGCGGATCCATCCTCTTCTTCCGTTGTCTCCCGACTAATGACGGTTCCTTTAAGGGACGTCATCCAAGATGGCGTCCCTCGAATTCCGATTGGCTGATAGGATTCTATCAGCCAATCGGAATTAAGGTAGGAATTTTCTGATTGGCTGATGGAATCAGCCAATCAGAATCAAGTTCAATCCGATTGGCTGATCCAATCAGCCAATCAGATTGAGCTCGCATTCTATTGGATGTTCCGATCAGCCAATAGAATGCAAGCTCAATCTGATTGGCTGATTGGATCAGCCAATCGGATTTAACTTGATTCTGATTGGCTGATTCCATCAGCCAATCAGAAAATTCCTACCTTAATTCCGATTGGCTGATAGAATCCTATCAGCCAATCGGAATTCGAGGGACGCCATCTTGGATGACGTCCCTTAAAGGAACCGTCATTAGTCGGGAGACAACGGAAGAAGAGGATGGATCCGCGTCGCCTGCTTCAAGATGGACCCGCTCCGCACCGGATGGAAGAAGATCGAAGATGCCCGCTTGGAGAAGATGTTTGCCGGTCCGGATGTCCTCTTCTTGCCGGATAGGAGGAAGACTTTGGAGCCTCTTCTGGACCTCTTCAGCACCGGATGATGGATCGCCAACCCCCGCTTGGGTTGGATGAAGATGTTGGAGCCAGGACGAATCGGTGAACCTGGTATGGTGAAGACAAGGTAGGAAGATCTTCAGGGGCTTAGTGTTAGGTTTATTTAAGGGGGGTTTGGGTTAGATTAGGGGTATGTGGGTGGTGGGTTGTAATGTTGGGGGGGGGGGTATTGTATTTATTCTTTTACAGGCAAAAGAGCTGAAATTCTTGGGGCATGCCCCGCAAAGGGCCCTGTTCAGGGCTGGTAAGGTAAAAGAGCTTGTAACTTTTTTAATTTAGAATAGGGTAGGGAATTTTTTATTTTGGGGGGCTTTGTTATTTTATTAGGGGGCTTAGAGTAGGTGTAATTAGTTTAAAATTGTTGTAATATTTTTCTTATGTTTGTAAATATTTTTTTATTTTTTGTAACTTAGTTCTTTTTTATTTTTTGTACTTTAGCTAGTTTATGTAATTGTATTTATTTGTAGGAATTGTGTTTAATTAATTTATTGATAGTGTAGTGTTAGGTTAATTGTAGGTAATTGTAGGTAGTTTATTTAATTATTTTATTGATAGGGTAGTGTTAGGTTTAATTATATCTTAGGTTAGGATTTATTTTACAGGTAAATTTGTTATTATTTTAACTAGGTAACTATTAAATAGTTCTTAACTATTTAATAGCTATTGTACCTAGTTAAAATAAATACCAAGTTGCCTGTAAAATAAATATTAATCCTAAAATAGCTATAATATAATTATAATTTATATTGTAGCTATATTAGGGTTTATTTTACAGGTAAGTATTTAGCTTTAAATAGGAATAATTTATTTAATAAGAGTTAATTAATTTCGTTAGATGTAAATTATATTTAAGTTAGGGGGGTGTTAGTGTTAGGGTTAGACTTAGCTTTAGGGGTTAATCAATTTATTAGAATAGCGGTGAGCTACGGTCGTCAGATTAGGGGTTAATAATTGAAGTTAGGTGTCGGCGATGTTAGGGAGGGCAGATTAGGGGGTTAATACTATTTATTATAGGGTTAGTGAGGCGGGTTAGGGGTTAATAACTTTATTATAGTAGCGCTCAGGTCCGCTCGGCAGATTAGGGGTTAATAAGTGTAGGCAGGTGTCGGCGACGTTGAGGGGGGCAGATTAGGGGTTAATAAATATAATATAGGGGTCGGCGGTGTTAGGGGTAGCAGATTAGGGGTACATAGGATAACGTAGGTGGCGGCGCTTTGCGGTCGGAAGATTAGGGGTTAATTATTTTAAGTAGCTGGCGGCGACGTTGTGGGGGGCAGGTTAGGGGTTAATAAATGTAATACAGGGGTCGGCGGGGTTAGGGGCAGCAGATTAGGGGTACATAAGTATAACGTAGGTGGCGGTCGGCAGATTAGGGGTTAAAAAATGTAATCGAGTGGCGGCGATGTGGGGGGAGCTCGGTTTAGGGGTACATAGGTAGTTTATGGGTGTTAGTGTACTTTAGGGTACAGTAGTTAAGAGCTTTATGAACCGGCGTTAGCCAGAAAGCTCTTAACTCCTGCTATTTTCAGGCGGCTGGAATTTTGTCGTTAGAGCTCTAACGCTCACTTCAGAAACGACTCTAAATACCGGCGTTAGAAAGATCCCATTGAAAAGATAGGATACGCAAATGGCGTAAGGGGATCTGCGGTATGGAAAAGTTGCGGCTGAAAAGTGAGCGTTAGACCCTTTAATCACTGACTCCAAATACCAGCGGGCGGCCAAAACCAGCGTTAGGAGCCTCTAACGCTGGTTTTGACGGCTACCGCCGAACTCCAAATCTAGGCCTAAATGATTTATCATTTTATATTACCATCACAAAAATATAAACATTTCTGCTATATACTTTAATTATTTATTATGTCCCCTTTTCATCTCATTCCATTCTGAAATTGTGAGCTTTTCAGTTCTTGTTAGAAATGGAAGTGCAGAACACTGTTATATTCCACACAACTATTGGCTACACACTCTAGTAACCTATTTAAATTTGTCCCATATTGGCCACAGCAGAGAAGGTAACTTAAGTTACAACATGGAAGCTCCCATTGTGTTATAGACACTAAAACTTTACACTTATTTTGTCAATATTTAAACAGCTAATGAAACTTTAAAAAAATACATCTACATGTTTTTTCAGACTAATCTTTTCTTTGAATGCATAATTTTATCGAGCATTTATTTAGTGTTTAATGTCCCTTTAAGCCCCTGCTAAGCAAAGCCTCACTATTTAAATGGGAACAATTAAACATGTTCCAAATTGTGTAACATTATTGAGAAATTTCTTCCTCAACTCTTGCCTCCTACCCTCCCTGGTATTAAATATCACATTTCATGGCTTCCCCTTACTTGACACCTTGATACACACTGCAAACCTTCAATATAAAAGAAGACCACAGATAAAGAAAACTGCAGAAAAAAATACCGTAAGAAATGAGACTGATAGGAGGAGGAGGCAAAGACACCCCAGCCAAAGGCTTAAATACTCCTCCCACTTGCCTCATCCCTCAATCATTCTGTCGAGGAACAATAGAAGAAATATCTGGGTGAAAAGGTGCCAGAAGATAAAATAAAAACAAGGACGCCCCACTTAAAAAAAAGACGGGTGGGGAGTTGTGGACTCTTTCCATCGGAAGAAAAGAAAATGATCAGGTAAGCATAATTTATGTTTTTCTTCCTAAATGGAAAGAGTCCACAGCTGCATTCAATACTTTTGGGAAAACAATACCCAAGCTATAGAGGACACTGAATGCCAAAAACCACTACCCAACAAAAAACCCTGCTTTGTCCAAAGCCGAGAAAACAAAAAAGGGAAAAGGCCCCAAGGACACTGATCAACAGATAGCCCGAAAGCCTAGCTAGAGACCGTAACATCAGACACAACTGAACCAACAGTCCTCCAGGAGACACAGTCGCCCAACAGTCGGTCCCACCACCACACACCCTTTACTAGCGAAGGGAACCCCTGCCGAAACTTCCAAAGGAATAAGGCAAGGAAGAACCAAATGGGAACCGAAAGGTTACCACAAACTCCATAAAAGGAAAAACCCCCATCAAACCAAGCTCGCAATACCTAAATTGGTCCTGACAACAAGGGGAGGCAGCGCCCAATCCAAATAGCAACCACAAGGTTTAGAACCGGTAGCAGAACAGAGAAAAAATTCTCCCAACATCCTGCAAGGATTGGAACAGCTAGCTAGCACTCGATCAAGGCGCAAACAGCTGTAGCTGGTTTCAAAGAGCACCCTTCTCTTGCCAGGCAGCAAGTCAACCAGCACCTAGGAACAACAGAAAATGGAGATCAAACATCATCCGAACTCAGAACCCTGAGGAATTCAGACAAAATTACATGTAGCAGACCCAGACGAAGGTAAACACCTGAGTCAAGAACATGCAGCCATCCTCAGGATGACACAGAAGACATACTTGCTAGAAGCAGCTACCAAAATGTAGAGTGCTAAACCTCCACTACAGAAGGCACACTCTAGGCAACCGAAACGGCCAGATGTACACATAGGTCTCAAATAAAAAGGAGAACCCAGAACCTCAATGAGGACCAATGCGCTCCAAAGATCCGAGAGAAAAATGGATCTCAGGACTTACCTCCAGCCAGGCCAGCCCAAGCATCGGCAGGTCTGAAACCAGGGGACCAGAAAAACCCCAGCCTCAACAACCTGCCATTACAATAGTGCTTGGATGCCAACCCGAAATACACATGGAGACCATCGACAAGGCCCAACACAGACTCAAGGTGGAGCCAGCAACTCTCCAAATGGACAGAACAACCCAGAGATCGTACCTCTCTCCGAAATAGGTTAACCGTCTGTCCTAACCTCCTGAAGCCAGGAGAAGCCCTAAGATAATGACCACACTTCCGAAAGAAGGATATAAGCCCCCCCAAAGACAAAGGGGGCTGGCAAATGGGCCGGAAGGACAGAGCACCTGTCCCCAGGACACAGCCATAGGCTGAACCGAGAGAACAATTCTCCAACCTGACCTGGAAGGAATCCCCTGAACAATTGAACTGGCTAGCACACAGATCAAGATGCCATAGCTGCAGTGGTTCCACAGCGAACCCCTTTGCTTACAGAGCAGAGAAGCCATCACACTCTTTCAGCAAGCCTACCAAGGGAAACCAAACAAGGTGAAAGGCAAGCCCAGGGGGCATCGGCACCCAGAAAACCTGGTCAACTGAACCAGTTCAAGTAGCCCAACCAAAGGACACCGCCCAAGTTTCCTGGAACTGGGGAACACCGGACCAGCTCTAGATCCTAACAGTCCGGTACAACCAACGGGATCCACAAAGGAAACGCTGAGAAAAAGTTATTAAAAGTTATTATTTCCCAAAAGTAATGCATACAGCTGTGAACTCTTTCCCTTTAGGAAGAAAATAGGAAGCCAAAAAACTTGACTGTCCCGGGAAAAAAGGACAGTTGGCAACTATGCAAAAGTGTTGGTTCCTCAATGGAATATAACGGTTTAATGTCGCAACATACTAGCAACTGAAACACACAGACTCAAACTTCACTTCTTTTGAGGAAAGTCATTTCATTAAGGCATTAAAGTAATCAATTATATATACACCAGCGATGACTCATTGGGGCTGATTTATTAAATGTCCGCTGTCTGCATTTAATATTGCACAAGCATTTCTAGTGGAATGCTTTTGCAAGGCCGCCCCCTGCACATTCGCGGTCAATCGGCCGCTAGCAATCGGTGTCAATCATACTGATCGTATCTGATCGGGATGATTGCTGTCTGCCACCTCTTACGACCGCTGCTTCTTAACTCTTGTTTCTAGCGATCTTGATCTTGCGATTTCAGCATCCGCTGCTTGATAAATCTACCCCATTGTATTGCAAAATATCTAAACACAAGATACAATTTTTAAAATAATTTAAATCAGTTATCTGGATAGCACAATTTGTATAGTACTGCAGCCAATGGGGCATAACTCAGGAGTGCTATTTATCATATCATCTTTGCAGTAGTCAGTAAGGACCAGATTTAAGTGAATCCCTGAGCATAACAACCAATTGCTGGGCAGCATGTTGTAAGGTGTGGGTTCTGAATTCCACTGAATGCTCTCCAGCCACATCTAAAGAAGGAAAAAAACTACAATTTTCAGATTTAAATAAAAAACAGTATATTGCAATTTTTTTGTAATCAGGATTAAACCTTTTATGCTGGCCAGGCCTGCAAAGCAGTGTATTAATATTAAACCTTTTAATCCAAAATTAATTTGCAGATAGATAGATGGATTTAATTGCAATGTAATATTTATGAAAGGAAGGAAGCAAGTGATTACATTTTCGTACCTGGTTTCTCACAAACAAAACCATAGCCTTGAGTACAGTTCTCCAGGAACCACTTTCCAGTAAGATGATAATTGTGGTTAGCAGACATTAAGGCACATAGATGATGATCCTGTAGTTCAGCATTTGCATCTGATTCATTTCCTTGAAACTAGAAACATTAAAAACATTTAAAATAATTTTGTTTTTATTTACATATTAAATAAAGGAACATAAACACCACCTATGTAAAAATAATTATTTAAAGATCACACAATAGTTATCTCACTACTTGCTATGCTTCAGCATTACCATGACTAAAACCACCATATGGAAGGAAGAGAGGGGTAAGATCCAGACCAAAAGCTAGGTATGCATGCTGCTGAGACAGGAAGTGGAAACAAACAGGAAGCAAGGAAGCAACTAATAACCTGGAAAGGGTTACAAACAGAATAACAGCATTAGGATATGGCTGCTGGGGACAGAATAAACATGGTGTGCAGAAAGCCCCAGGGATGTTAGTTATTAACACCTGTGGATATGTACTTATTTGTATGTATGTATCTGCCTCTCTATGTGGGTGTGCATATATTTATAGTATGATAGAGTATGATAAAAAGGACACTTCAGGAAATGTTTAACTATAAGGGCTATATATCCTATATGGCTACTGGAACTCTTTTAACAGCAATGTGAAGGGATTACAGGGTATTGAGGTGGTGTTTTGGACTCTATTTTTGAGGTTAATAGGACACTATTACACCCCGTGTATATTCTCTGATGTGCTTGTATTTGGTGAGTTCTGTATGTGTTTTTAATAATTAAACCATTTCTACATATGCCGAGAGTGTGGCTCTTTATTTGCCAAACATAACACTGCTGTATTGGTTTGAGCTTTGCCAGAAAGCTCCTAATCATGTGAGTAATACTCTGTGAAGTGGCTTGGAATTATATGAAGAGTCAAACTTGATTGCACTATTTTGCATTTCTCTCTATCTTATCTCTTGAAGTGGATTTTGGATTTAAAGGAAAAGGAAAAAAGAAAAAGACCATTGTAGTTTTATCAAATTGCATTCTCCTTTTGTTTTGTTTTTTATATATGCACTTTATGTCACATATTATATTGATGTAACATGGGGTAGACTTGATGGGCCTTTTTGGTTCTTATCTACCATCAAATTCTATGTTTCAATGTTAGCGTGCAAATAAGTAGGGTATTTTTTTCCACTTAATCTTACTAGCTATATAGGAATTTCCTGCTAATACTCACTGGCTAAATAGGTATTTTCTACTAATACTCACTGGCTAAATAGGCATGTCCTGCTAATTACTCACTGGCTAAATAGGTATTTCCTGCTAATGCTCACTGGCTAAATAGGCATTTACTACTAATTCTCACTGCCTAAATAGGTGTTAAGTATTTCATAACACTCACTGGCTATATAGCCATTTCCTGCTAATACCTATTTAGCCAGTGAGCATTAGTAGGAAATACCTATTTAGCCAATGAGCATTAGCAGGAAATACCTATTTAGCCTGGCTAAATAGGTATTTCTGGCTAAATAGGTATTTCCTACTAATGCTCATTGGCTAAATAGGCGTTTCCTACTAATACTGTCTTAACAGGTATTTCCTACTAATACTTACTGTCTAAATAGGTATTTCCTGCTAATGCTAACTGGCTAAATAGGTATTTCTTACTAATTCTCACTGACTGAATAGGTATTTCCTAACAGTCACTGGCTAAATAGGTATTTCCTGCTAATGCTCATTGGCTAAATATGTATTTCCTACTAATGCTCACTGGCTAAATAGGTATTTCCTACTAATTCTCACTGGCTAAATAGGTATTTACTACTAATGGTCACTGGCTAAACAGGTATTTATTACTAATGCTCACTGGCTAAATAGATATTTATTACTAATACTCACAGGCTAAAAAGACAATTCCTGCTAATGCTTACTTGCTAAATAGGCATTTCCTACTAATGATTAATGGTTGAATAGGTGTTTCCTAACATCACTGGCTAAATAGGTATTTCCTGCTAATGCTCACTGGCTAATTAGGTATTTCCTGCTAATGCTCATTGGCTAAATAGGTATTTCCTACTAATTCTCACTGGCTAAATAGGTATTTACTACTAATGCTCACTGGCTAAATAGGTATTTATTACTAATTCTCACTGGCTAAATAGGTATATACTACTAATGCTCACTGGCTAAATAGGTTTTTACTACTAATACTCACAGGTTTAAAAGACAGTTCATGCTAATGCTCACTGGCTAAATAGGCATTTCTTACCAATGTTCAATGGTTGAATAGGTGTTTCCTAAGAGTCACTGGCTAAATAGGTATTTCCTGCTAATGCTTACTGGCTAAATAGAAAATTCATAATAATGCTCAATGGCTAAAAAGGTATTTCCTACTAATTCTCACTAGCTAAATAGGTATTTACTTCTAATGCTCACTGGCTAAATAGGTACAGGTATACCCTGCTCATACAGCGGGTTAGGGGCCGGAGCCCCGCTGTAAAGTGAAAACCGCCTTAATGTGAAACAAGGCGGTTTTAGCTTTCTTTTTACTTGCCAGAGTGTTTAAAAACTTAAAAACATGTTTGAACTAACACATATTTGGGGTGCAATAGTGCTACATTTAGTTTAACACTAGCACAGCACAGTATTCAATTAGTATTCAATAAATACTGTACCTGTAAAGCAGTGACAATTACTGTAGTAAAATTTGCCAGACTACAACACTGAGACATAGATTGCACTGTAATGCTGTAAACAGAGTGAACTAATCATAACAAAATGGTGGCAGTCACTTTTCTTGCAATCTCATGACAATTACTGCAATCCTTAGAGGTTAAACTTCCACTCAACAAAGCGCTGTATAAGCGAAGCGCTGTAAAGTCAAGCGCTGTAAAGTGAGGTATACCTGTATTTCCTACTTACTCTCACTGGCTAAACAGGTATTTCCTACTAATGCTCACTGGCTAAATAGGTATTTCCTACTAATTCTCACTGGCTAAATAGGTATTTCCTACTAATGCTCGCTGGCTAAATAGGTATTTCCTACTAATGCTCGCTGGCTAAATAGGTATTTCCTACTAATGCTCACTGGCTAAATAGGTTTTACTACTAATACTCACAGGCTAAAAACACAATTCCTGTCATTAGATGTCATTAGATCAGCAACAGCTTGCTAATTCCCTCGAACATCTCCTCTCATCCATCTACTCCTTTTCCTGCCCTGACCAATCTATCTGCCACTATAATTACATCCTTATATCCGTCCTTGACAATCTGGCCCCTCTTACCATAGCTCGGAAATCACACACTCATCCTCACCCCTGGCAAACTCCTGTGACATGGTACCTATGCAGATGTTCCCGTACTGCTGAGCGGTACTGGTGAAAATATCGGAGTTCAGCTGATTTCCTTCATTACAAATTCATCTTGAACTTCTACTATTCTGCCCTTAATCTCTATAAGCAACATTACTTCTCTACTCTTTCTTCAAACCCAAAACGTCTGTTCTCCACTTTCAATACTCTCCTCCGCCCACCCCCACCTCTTAATACAACTTATTTGTCAGCTCAAGACTTCGCCAGCCACTTCAATAACAAAACTGACTCTATCAGAAATGAAATCAGCTCTCAACATACTTACATTCTCTCACCCCCTCTAACAATCGCAATCAACCACAACCCACATAGCCATAAACATAGCTCTTTCTCCCTTGTTACTGAGGAAGAAGTTTCTGTACTTATAATGTGCTCTCACCTCACTACCTGTCCCCTTGACCCTGTCCCCTCACAGCTACTCCCCTCCCTGTCTTCTACCCTTACCCCTATACTCACACACATTTTCAACCTCTCCCTCAGCACCGGTATATTTCCCTCATCTCTAAAACATACACTGGTCACACCTATCCTCAAAAAACCTTTGCTTGACCCAACCTCCCCATCCAACTACCGCCCTATTTCCCAACTCCCTCTTGCCTCAAAGCTTCTCGAAAAGCTAGTTACGTACGCCTATCCCATTTCCTTATGTTAAACTCCCTCCTTGACTCACTGCAATCTGGACTTCGTCCCCATCACTCCACAAAGACAGCAATCATTACCAATGACCTAATTACAGCAAAATCCAAAGGCCACTTCTCTCTGCTTATCCTCCTTGATCTGTTCGCAGCCTTTGATACTGTTGACCACCCTCTTTTGCTCCAAACCCTCCAGTCCTTCAGCATTTATGACACAGCCCTCTAGTGGTTCTCTCCAAACCTTTAGTGTAGCCTTCTCTGGGCCGCCTCTACCCCATCACCACTTTCTGTCGAGGTACCGCAAGGCTCTGTCCTCGGTCCCCTTCTCTTCTCAATCTACATGTCATCATTAGGTTCCCTAATAAAGTCCCACGGGTTCCAATATCATTTGTATGCTGACGACACCCAAATCTACTTCTCTGCACCAGATCTCCACCCCCAATCTCTCTATAACTGCTGAGAACTCCATCATTACATGACAAATTGGTTAGCAAAAGAAACTAACCGAAAAAAGATACTAATAAGCACTCAAAAGACCCCCAATTATATAACTTCCCCATCCGGATTTTTGAAGATTTTTAGATCTAGGAACGTTATACTTTCTTTACTGAGCTCCCACGTGAGTTTGATGTTGAAGATATTCGTGTTTAGGATATTTAGGAATTCGTCTAGTTCTCTTTGGGGGCCCTCCCAGATGAAGAACACATCGTTGATGTATCTTAGCCACAACGGTATGTGCTCGACAAATGTGGCATTTGCATCTGAGAAGATGACATGTTGCTCCCACCAGCCTAGATATAAATTGGCGTAGGTGGGAGCACAAGCCGTCCCCATAGCTGTTCCCCTGATTTGCAGGTAAAACTGCT